>NC_081415.1:240582583-240882583 GCF_030272615.1 Cryptomeria japonica
CAGGTTGGGAAAATTGATGTTTAAGAATTTGTATGGTGTGCAAGCATAAATGGAGAAGCAATAGAGAAAAAACCAAAGAGCACATGGAGAAACCTACCTTAAAGCTCGTACATTTCTACAAACATAGCTTTTGAAGGACACTATGGATCCTACTTTTAATGTCTCTGAGAAGAACAAATCACTACACTTGGGCATAAGTATACCTAATTGCATGTGGGTTCCATCGAAGAGAACAACTCTGTATCTATCATCCTTATTTTGGTCTGCACGTAGTTTTGTAAAAGACAAAATCTGAACCACTGGGGATGAAACATCATCTCAAACATTTATGGAATGAATTGCATGTGTTAGCAATTTCGGCTACATCTATGCATCCTACAAAGATAGTATAAAGTAGCAAAGAATTTATTTTTCATGCGAACATATATATCAGAGTGACAACATGTATATGTATTGTATATGCCTATATATACACTTGTTTTCTTTTTTTTTTTTTTAATTCATGAATGAGTACAGATATGTGTGTATGTGAATGCCTATGTAGATGCACATGATGCTATGCATCCCACAAGACAATAGGAGGCAACATTTTTTTCTTTGTTGCATTCAGTTACATATATGAGCATGTCTATATGCATGCACGTGTTTTTTGCACATGCATACATTTGTTTTTTTTTTCATTTTGATACATGTATGAATATGGCCTATGTGCACATGTGTATTTGTGTGTGTCTATCTATGCCTATGTATATACAGATATTAGCATGCATCCAACCATGGCAGAAAGGGGTGGTAGTTTTCTTTTTCTTTTGCTGGTTTGGAACACATCTATGAGCATGGCCATATCTATGTGCCTTTGTATTCTTGTGTGCGTGTTTTCTTTTTCTAGTTGACAACGTTTATGAGTATGGCTTTGTGCATGTGAATGTGTATATGTAACATGCATCTATCTATGTATATGCAGGAGCATATAAACAAATATAATCGCATACATGTACATATTTCTATACACACATACTATGTGTATGGACAAGCATTTAAACGAATAGGCACACACATACACACATAGCTCTACACACATAAATATTTCCACAGTCATGTGAATGCTTATATGTAACATGCATCTATCTATGTATATGCAAGAGCATATAAATAAATAGAATCACATTCACAAACACATACACATAGCTATACACACATACATATATACAACAAATATTAGCATTAGCTATACGCTCATACATGTATGCAACTAAATGTTTTTTACTGTCATTTCAAATACATATATGGGTATGAACATATGCATGGATATGGGCATGCATGTGTATGGTGTTTGTTCTTTTTTATTTCAGTACATATGTTTTTTTTTATTTTGACACATTTATGACTATTGCCTAAATTTGTATGTGCATGTTTATGCACATGCATATATTGGTATGCATCCAATGAAAAAAATAGGAGGATTTTTTTTTGTTTTTGATTGATTGCAACACGTATATGAGCATAGATAGGTTTGTGTCTATGTGTATGGCTATTGTGCATGCATTTTCTTTTTATTGCAGGAGAAAGTTTAAGAGTATGGTTGTGTGCATGTCAATGTGCAAACATAACATGTATCTATCTATGTAAATGCAAAACCACATAAACAAATAGATCACACACACATAAATATATCTATAGATACATACATACATATTAGCATGACATACCTTACTCATGGTCAAGGGAAAATATTGGCATGCACCCTACAAACACAATGAAGGGCAGTTTTTTTTTTCTTTTTTCTTTTTTTTTTTTCTATTGATCTGAACACAAATATTGCTATAGCTATATGCATGGTTGTGTGTATGCATATGCATGAGTTTTTTGTTTTTTAAAATTCAATACAATTATGAGCATGGCTATATGGATGCATTTTTCTATCCCTAGCATGTATTTATCTATGCATTGTAATGCACGCCAAAATACCCTAGAGAAATAATCTAAAATGTACTACAAATGGAAAAAAAAATTTATAAAAAACCATCTATAATATACAACTATATAACATCATTTATAAGAAAGAACATATAGACAACACTTATGAAATAATAGATCATAATTATGCAAGCAAAATATCTCAAATTAACATATCTTTGATTACACTTTCATAAACACGTCTGTAACTCTAATTTATCACTATCATACATTGATGCAACATTAACTATTTGTAAGATCACATAAACCAATATGAAAATATCCATAAAACTATATTATGTAAGCGGAAATAAAGCATTAAACATCAACATATCTTCAGATATACTATTACAAACATAATTGTTCCCTAAGGTACCTTAACATCACTACTTCACATCAATCTAACATAACTCTTTCCCATCTTGAACATCATCACCTTCTACCATTCAACTAATCATTTACATTCCATGCAATTAGATTAGCATTAATACATATGCATAATTCATGACATTGCATAATTTCCTTAAGTTCATTTTAAAACACTAATCAAATATATTTAAGTACCATCTTAATTAATCAATCACTTAACACATCATGAATCTAAATGTATTTATCCTTCTCCTACATATAGAACTAGATTATTTCCTTAATAACAACCATTACACATCCCATCAAGAATACTATCCATATTCGTATGAAAGATTACAAAGCAAGCACTTATCATCTTCCAAATCGGATTCCATGCTACTAAACAATTTTGAGAATCATATTTAATACTATAAATGTAATCTGATCATTTAATCCCCTAAATCATAATAGTATCTCAATCTGAACAATAAACATTTCTTTGACATGAACCAAATAACAATACATAATCTTGTCACAAGGTCATTGTTTCTATTTCATCAAGTCCTAATACATAGGGTACAAGGGACAAGCACATAGTCCCTATTACTACATCACATCCTAAATTCTTAATATTACAAGTTACATAAGTACATTATCTTACTTTATTTTATCATCATGCATCATAGGTTTACTTAACCATTTCATCTATGATTCAAACAACCACCATTATCCTTGTTATCATTCACTCCATAGGACACCATAGCATGATACTAACTCTCAATGCAAATGCAGCACAAATATGTATAAGGTATGCCATTTTATTTACACATAGAACTCATACATCTATATCACATAATAATCTCTAATAGAAACATCTCACCAAACATTTATCCAAATAATAGCAATGATCCCCTAGTTACTCAAGTAAAGATCAATGGTACCTATTCCATTCTTTCAATCATTCATTCCACCACATAATATGATACTAAAACATTTCATAAATTCAATGCAACTCAAATACATATAAAGCATTTTACTTTACATATATTTCCTATCTTACATTACATAATGTACAATTGATGCATCAAGGAATAAACTGAATACTTTCTCTAGTCTCAACATCAAGTCCTATTATTTCTTTTCAAATACATGGTAAAGCTTATATAAGGAAACATCATTTGTTTTACATATGCAATTAAATTATGATACAATATCTTCTCTTCCAAGAACATAGGAATCATCTTTGAAGTACAGTCGCATGAACAATCCAATCCACACATGCTACACAAAGGCAAGTATCCCAATGGAAGAAGGCATTCAACCACCTAACCATGTGGAACCAATCAAGAAACCACCCCCTGTGCTAGGATATGACAAAGGTTCCAACCCAAAAAAATGACCTAAGTTCACACCTATCCTCCAAAGGGTACAACCTAACTTCAGAAGACTCAAACATGAGAAAAGACCATCAAGCACAACACATGGCTAAAATCAATGCAACCAACCTCCAGAGGCAAAATCAACAAAGAAAGGAGTATGGACAATGGATACATGTGGGGTAGAATGTCATCAAATGATAACCTCATGTGGCATCCATCTCCACCTTGGAGTTACTCAAGGGAGATCGGGTATTCCGCTCCAACAGTCTTCCCAATCTAGGATCCCAAAAACACCTCCCTGGGTCCATCCAATCAAGGCATACAATATCATATTCTTTATCTTGATTAGATGTATTCCTGAATACCCAACCCACTAGTCAATTATTATTATTTTATCACTCGCAATTATACCATCAACGCTTCATGTGGTTCCATAGGTTTAGACCCCCTTCCTAGAGATCTAGTACTCGCTACCTAGGTCAAACACATGAAAGAGCCTACTCCCCCAACAATGAACCAAGGCCATAGTGTAAATGCATATTAATATAACATAAAATCACATCATGAAGGCTCAAAAGTAATATAAGAACATATACAATAAACTAAACACCAAACTAAGCAAAGAGGACTCGTAAGCCATACTCATAGAAAGAAGCCTTCACCAAGACATCAATGATAAACCAATCATGGATGAAAACAATAAAATATATCCAAATAAAATCAAATCCTCAATGGTGGGGAATGACACATCCCATTGGAGCCATAAATCCAATCCCTCAACAACAAGGCATTCTCCCTCTCGCTTGAGCCATAAATCTCATATGAAACACCTCAATGGTGAGGCATGAAACCTCTTACTAGAGCACAAGAAACATCATAAGGGATAAAAACACATCATAATAAAATCTAATAATTTCAACAAAGATAGCAGAAACCTCTGGAGTAAACCCACAATCCAAAAATGCACAAAAATAGGCTTAAAAGTGACTTTCGGAGACCCCCAAGACATTTCAGCACCCTTGGTTTCTAGAATAGTTCCCTTGGTAGGTACCCTATCTTTTTGTGTCCTTACCATGTCTTTTTGGGTTGATACCATTGTGTTTTTGGTCTTTGGAATGGCATGTTTGGTCAATTGGCGTGTATCGGCAATTCAGAACCTCCAAAGAAGTCTAGAGCTCCCAAAACATAGCTCAGTGCCCCTAGAATGCAGATTGGTACCCTTGGAATTTACCATGGCATTTTTGGTCCATATGGTAGCATTTCTAGTAGTTCTTGCAGTGTTTTTGGCAACAATGCAGAAAATGAGCAAAATGGGCACATAAGCTTAAGGCATTGAATTAAACTTGCATAGGGGTCAAAAATGGCCCACATAATACACATAGAGGGTCTGAGACATCCAATCTACATCAAGCACAACTAAAAAAATCCATTGCATACTCACTGGTAAAAGTTACTTAGGAAATCCTTTCTCCTACAGAGCCAAATCAGAGGTTTAGGGAGCTAAATCAACAAGGGAGACAAACTACAAGTTGCAAACACCATATAGAGACTCAAACAAGACCAACAGGGATCAATTTCAACCTATGTAAGTGGTTGGAAGTGTCTAGATATTCACAATGCAGTCACAAGGAACTTTCAACCATCAAATAGGAACTAGGATTCCAAAACAAGCTCAAACAAGGCAAGATTTGAAATCAACACAAGAGAATACACAATTGCAATCTCTAGTTAAGATCCAACATTCATAGAAGCTAAAGACATATTCAGACATAGAGAAGACACAAAAGGACTTTCGACAATGCAATTTCTAGAATCATTGGAATGCTATTTCTCCCCAAATCAACATACTATCAAAGAGTAATTAAACTTCTACAAATCACAAACCATTTTCCCCAAGCAATCTTTCAAGACATTGCAAAAAATCTTTCTAGAATAAAAAATGCGGAGTGCCGGTAAATGGATACAACCTGGAAAAAGATGATACAAGTTGAGATCTGAAAGCGCAATCCAAATCCAGCAAAAACCTTCAACAAAATGAATCCAAAGCCAATGCAAGATCTCCCAAGAATCAAAATCTTCAAGCTCCCGAATTTTTCCAACCCCCATGAATGCATAGGAAGCTGGATAAATACAAAAAGTAATTCAAAAACTATATTGAAAGCCGACCAATGAAAATATTCAAAAAAACTATATTATTCATCTAACCTATATAGTTTCGAGGCAAATATTATTTCCTCGATATAATTTACCTACCTATTAATATTCGACCATTCATATGCAAGGGTAGGTAATATATTTTCATTTTGCAATTACCGATAAGCATAATTTATAATAATACATTAAATAATAATTTTTCATCACTCATAATAATCAATTAATAAATTAAAAGCATAAAGCCTTGGAAATAGGAACCCACTTAAAATATAAAATCAGTCTCAAATGATAATAAATAAATTGATAAAGTTAACAAATTCAAAAATCAATAATAAGTAATAGTTAATTAAGGCTCAACAATAATAAATAAATAAATATAAATAGATTTATCAACAGTAAACCAAAATAATAAATATTTTCAAATAATTGACAATCCTCAAATAAATAAATAAATATTCAACATTAAAATAACACAATTAAATCAATAATGGATAAATCATCAAATAACAAATAAATAGATAATTTTGGAAGGAAGAACAAGTTCGGATTGCCTAAGGTTAACCTAAACTCTTTATTTCATAATGTTGGAGTTGACACGCCCACTTCATCCCAGAAAAGAGGAGAACTGTGGAATAACATGCAAGTTGATCTTAGAGATGAACATGAGGAAGAAATAACAAGGAATGGAAAAAAGAAAAATAAGAAGGCAGGATGCCCTAATGGGGTGAAAACTAGGACCAAATCCAAGGTAGATATTGGTCTTTCCAAATCTCCGTAGGGTCATAACCCATGAAATGGCATAGGGACCAGGAGAGTAAGAAAAACATAGCTAATGGAAGGCAACGAACTATACAAGAATCTTGCTCCCAGGTTTCCAAATGAAAGTAATCTCCTGGAACATTCGAGGCCTAAATGGTCTCAATAAACAGGATATATTACGGAATCTCATTAGAGATCATAAGTCAGATATTATCCTTGTGCAGGAAACCAAAATGAGTAAGGAGAAAGTTGAGAATTTAAATTTCTTTAAAAATGGAGGAGTCTGTGGTAGTCGCTCGAATGGGGCCTTAGGTGGGGTGGCTATTTTTTGGAACAAGAAAACTATTTTAGGAGATATAATTGATGAAGATGGTAATATTATATTTATGAAAGTTAAAAGCATCACTGAAGGAAAGGAATGGGTGGTTACAAATATCTATGCCCCTAAATCCAAAGCTGCTAGGAGTAAATGTTGGGATAAAATCCAGTAGAAAAGAAGCTCTTTCTCTCAAGATAGCTGGCTATTGATGGGAGATTTCAATACTCCACTGCAAGGAACTGAAAAATTTGGAGGAACTCAAGCCCAACTAGATAGCAGAACTGATTTGGTGGACTTCATCAATGTCAATGCTCTTATTGATACTAATCTCACTGGAGCTTCTTACACCTGGTCTAATCGAAGGGATGGAGAAGACCTCATTTAGGTAAGGCTTGACATATCCCTTATTACTTATGATTGGATCCTTTCTCATAGATGTTCCCTGTTAGTTGTCGATAGAATTGGCTTGGATCATTATCCCATTTCTTTTGTTGCTGAGTCTATTAAGAGTAAACAATGTTTCCCTTTCCAGTTTGAGAAAATGTGGATTTCTCACCCCTCTTTGGAAAAATCCATTGCCAATCGGTGGAATATTGATGTGGATGGAACAACCATGTACAAAGTTGCTAAAAAACTTAGAAACATCAAAGATAACATTAAGATCTGGAATAAGAAGGTTTTTGGTGATATTTTGGAATAAAAAAAAAAGCTGAAGGAGGAATTAGAACAGATCCAAAACTCTATACAGAAAGATGGTTATAAAAAGTATCCCAAGGCTAAGGAAGATGATATTTTAGTCAAACTTCATAACATTATATGTAGGGAGGAAATCTATTGGAGACAGAGATCTGGGGCTATTTGGTTGGAAGCTGGGGATAGAAATACTAATTTTTTTCACATGACTTATATGAAACATAAAGTTGCGAATAGAATATCCAGATTAATTGCTGAGAATAAAATTCTTCTTAAGGATGATGACATTGGGGAAGAAGCTATTAGTTTCTTCTCTCAGCTACTCACAGGTAGTAAGGAGATTCATTTTGCTAAACAATAGGACTTGGTTGACAACATCCCCAAGATTATTGAGCCTCAACAGAATAAGGCTCTTTCTGATATCCCTTCTGCTGAGGAAATTAAAAAAGTGGTCTTTTCCTTTAAAGGGGATAAGGCCCCACGACCTGATGGCTTCCCCATGTTCTTTTTTCAGGAATTTTGGCATATTGTGGGAAAAGACACAGTCAATGTTGTTAAAGAATTTTTTGGATCAAGAAGAATCCTTAAGGAAATCAACTCTACTTTATTGCCTTAATTCTTAAGGTGGCTAGGGCGGATTCCATGAGAAAATTCAGGCCAATAAGTCTATGTAACTCCTTTTATAAGATCATTTCTAAAGTTATGACTTCCAAACTTCTGGCTGTCCTCCCCTTTATCATCTCAGAGGAGCAAAAAGGATTTGTCCCTGGTAGGCATATTTTGGATTCTATCATCCTTGTGCATGAGAATATTCATTCTCTTAATGCTGCCAATAAAGAAGGCTTTCTAATAAAGCTGGATCTAGCTAAAGCATATGACAGAGTGGAATGGCAAGCTCTTTTCAGAATTATGGAGGCCTTTGGATTTGATGAGAAGATAATCAAAATTACCAGAGAGTTGATCTCCACCCCAATGTTTTCTACTCTCATCAATGGGTCTCCATCTAGATTCTTTAAATCTTCTAGGGGGCTCAGACAAGGAGATCCCATATCTCCTATCCTATTTACCATCTTGGCAGAGAGCATGAGTAGACTGATCCAAAAAGTAAAAGTGAATAAAACTATCAAAGGTCTTCAACCTTCCTCTGCTAATGTGTCTTGTACTCACCAACAGTTTGTTGATGATACAATTTTAATGGGATATTCCTCTATTGGGGAGGTTGTGGCCTTTAAAGGTGCTCTTAGCTCATATTCATTGGTGACAGACCACCAAGTCAATTGGGACAAGTCTGCTATCTATTTCATGAATACTCCTATCATAAGACAACGGAGAATTGCTAATATCATTGGGTGCAAGGTGGAAATGCTCCTCTCCATTTATTTGGGTCTCCCTTTGGGACTAGTTCCCCCAAACTCATTCTGGAATTTTTTAATTGACAAACTCAAAAAAAATTTGGCTAGCTGGAAAGGATCCATGTTATCTCAAGCAGGAAAGTTGCAACTCCTTCAAGCTACTCTTCAAAATCTCCCTGTCTATGCTCTCGGTCTATTTGGTATTCTAGCTAAATTTGTTGAAGCTTTAGAGAGGATTCAAAAAAGATTTCTTTGGTCGGGGGTAGAAGAAAAAAAAATGATTGCCTTGGTTTCCTGGGACAAAGTGTGTAAGCCAAAGAGAAAGGGAGGTCTAGGTATTAAAGTTCTCAAAACTTTTAATAAAGCTCTACTTGCTAAACAGATATAGAGGGCTTATGGCATTAAGAAAGATTGGAACCGGGTTTAGTTTGATAAATATATACATGATCAACCTCTCTAGTCTCTCCTCTACTCTAAAGACATCCCTGTAGGGTCTTTCATATGGAATAATATTATCAAATCCACAAAAGTCACCAAAGCTAGAGCTGGATGGGTCCTTGGCAAAGGTGACAAAGTTAGGTCCTGGGAGGATCCTTGGATTAAAGATGAACCTCTCTTTAATCAAGACTGCATTCAATTCATTGATGAATGTAAAAGAAGGTTTGGGTCTATGGTTTGTAACTACTGGAAGGAGAATAGATGGGTAAGGCTTGATGCTATTTATGTTGGGTTTTCGTTGCTTCAGCAGGATCTGCTGTCCTTTTCTATTAATAAATATTTTGATGATGTGTTACTCTAGAAGAGTAATCCTAGGGGTAACTTCACTATTGCCTCAGCCTATAAAAACACATTTACCCAGATCAGCAAACCAATATGGGGTAAAGTATGGAATAGAATTCTCATTCCTAAAGTTAACATGTTTTTTTGGCTTGCTATTCATAATAAGATTCTTACTATTGATAACTTGGCCCGAAGAGGTTTTGTGTTTCCTAATAGGTGTGAGCTATGTCAGAAAGAGGAAGAATTAGTAGATCATCTATCCATCCATTACTCCTTCACTTGGGAAATCTGGAGTAAGTTTTGGGTGAAATGGAAATTTGATTGGGTTATGCACAACAATCTTAAGGAAACTATTTGGCAATGGACCTTTCCCACCAAATTTCCTCTTATCAAGAACCTCTGGTCCTTGATCCTTCCCATGACTTGCTAGTATATCTAGAAAGAGAGAAATAACAAAATCTTTAGGGAAGCTAAGTGCGTGTCTTAGGTTGTCTTTGAAAACATTTGCAGGGCTATAAAAGAAAACATAAATATTCCTCACAGAAACAACAAGCAATTTTTTTTTGCCGACATGAATGATATTGAGAAAGGCATCCTAACTGAATGGAATTTGATTCATAAAGTTTGCAAATCTGACAATAAGACTAGGAGAGAAAATGTTGTTTGGAGATTTCCCGATTATGACTGGGTCAAGGTGAATTTTGATGGGGCGGCTAAAGGCAACCCTAGGAAGTTTGGAGGGTGAGGAGTCAACAGAAATTCTCAAGGTGTCTGCATTGCTGCTATTGCTTCTCCCTTTGGATTTCAAAATAATCATGTTGCTGAAGCTCAGGCTATGCTGAAATGCCTCCAGCTTTCTCAGGGTTTCAAATTTAAAAAAATATGGTTGGAAGGGGACTCCCTCAATATCATTCAAGCTCTTAAAGGTACTAGTTCTTCCTCTTGGAATATAACTAATAATATTGAAAGTGCTAAAAAGTTATTAAATGACTATTATAGTATTCTCATAACCCATACTCTAAGGGAAGGCAATAAGGTTGCAGACCTTTTAGCTAATGAGGGGTCTATTTAGAGGTGGATGCTAAATATATCGGAGAAGCCCAATGTAAAAGGGATGTTCGGGAGAAATTATCATTTGATTGTATTAATGGTTTCTAGTTAAAATCATAATTACCTCTTGGGGTCCAGAAATCAAAGATAGAGATTGGGGGTATGCGAAATGTCAGTTAATGATTTTTTTAGGCATCATTTTTATGATCAATAGTGTGATGGGGCTTATAATAATAAGTGCTGGATCTCTGTGGCCATTATTATTTACTTTTTTAAAATCACGGAAGGTACTCTATTTTGTGCACCCAGTATTTTTCTTAAGAGCCTGTGTTTAAGTCTTGGTCTGCAATTTGTGAGATATACTATTGAAGACTTTGACCTTCTTTTCAACATGGGAGGTAACCTAAACCAGAATGAGCCCTCTGGTTGTGAGAACTGGAAAAGTGAGCGAAAAGTGTGGAGGAGGCTCCATAGACTACATGGAAAAGTTGCATGGAAGCAAAAAATCAGTGTCTCAAGGCTTTGCTAAGGGTTGGAACAACAACAAAATCACTTTGTTTGGGGAGACTTGGAAGATTGATGAGGATTTGGTTGCAGAGGTCACAATATTACAGAAGGAGGGCACAAAATTCTACAGAGACTAAAAGTTTGCCTCTGAAGCAATTATAAATTTCCCAAAAACTGATGATGAGAAGGCTCGACTTGCCAAGAAAGACAACATTTCTTACTACCTCCCTCATTAGGTAAAGTCTTTTTGGTAGAAGATGCTAAGGGTTTTGATGGAATTCCTGACTATTGATGGTAGATTTACTAAAGTTTACAATTATCATTTTGCTATACTTAATCATTTCCGCCATGGGGTTAAGATTTCTCTGCCCTTTTATTTAGCATCCTCCCTGAATGAGAGCTTGGTTGACCATGCCAAAAAGCCCAAATCTTACCCCATAGCCCATCAGGGGCTTATTCTGCTCATTTACGAACACTTGAAGAAAAAGCTAGGGTTAGCAAGGATGACAATCTGGTGACAAATGCTCATATTTTAGAGAGTCGTAATGACTCTGAGTCTAAAGATGATTTGTCTAATGTTCCTATCCATAAAAAAGGGAGGGATGACATTGATAAAGTGGACACGGATGTGGATGATGGTATGGAGGAGGAACAGGGGAAGGAGGTTGATATTAAAGTGGAGATTGAGAAGAAAGAGGATGTTGGAGAAAAGGAGGAAAGGAAAAGAGATGCTTATACTAAAAACCCTGATTCTAACCCTATGGTTTTGAATAGCGGGAATGTTGCCCAGAATTCCATGGAGGAAGCTAACCCTAAATTTGTGAGCTCTGAGTAGGGAAGGGATACGACGAACACCATTTTGAATGTCGCTCAAAATTGAACACTGGAGTCTTTCAATTTTCAGAAGTGGGTTATTGAAAATATTACAAGCATACAAAGAAAATAGAGAGACCTAGAGTATAAGATTCACAATTTGATCAAGGATACTAATTCGGGGAAAAAGAGTGTGGAGGTGGAAACCAACAAAGCAGAGGATGAAATTGAAATGCAGGACTGATCAGAAAAAGAAATTATAAGAGGAGATTTGAAACATCTGGAAGATGTGATTAGAATTGTCAAAGATAAGACCGAGGCTAATAATGAAACCATCATCAATCGAGTTGCTAAAACTAAGAAGGCGTTGGAGAATTTTATGCATCACAGTCTTGAGGTCTTGAGGATCTCATCTCAAAATATGAATGCCTTGGTGGATTACTTAGAGATGAAACATTAGAATAAGGATATCGTAATCATTGATGATATGCCGACCTCCAGCTCTACTCCAAAAATCTCTAGGCGAAGGACCAAGTAGACGACCACTGATTTGGAGACAAAGATGAAAGACATTCAGCTAAAGCAGAAGAACAAAGATCTGAGAGAAGCTGCTAAGGCCATGATGTTGTTGGTTAAGAATGCAGAGGAGTCCATAAAAGTTTTTATTTGATATGTAATGCTGGTTTTTGGCTGCCAGTCTCTCGCTGGCTTTGTGTTGTCCTTTTTTGCTAGCTGTTGGTTTTTCAGCTTTTCTGTCTAGGTCTTGTCTTCTCTAGTTTCTTTCATGCTTATCCTTCATATTGTAAGTAGGTTTTAGGTCCCTTAAAACTTGATTATCCTTAATAAAAAATAATTAAATAAATAGATGATTGATGATTGTATATACATAATGGTCGAATCAATTATTAATTCAATAAACCAATTAAATAAATCCTAATTGGTTAAACTAAATCTTACAAAGAAATTATCATCCTAAAATAATGAAATAAATATCAATAATTAAATAATCGAATAATTACACAATATTTAGATAAACATAGACTCAAACCCACTTACACCAAGGGGACAAATATAACACAAGACTCTAACCACAACTTGCATCATGGTGCAATAGACAAGGTACACATCTTAGACCTAGAGTGTGTGAGGGAAACTATGTCATCTCCAACAATTTGCCATTGGGATAAAGACATGCTCAAACCTGTGAGGCCAGGTGGAGTTGATGTCTAGTACCTGCAAACCTACATCAAAGACCAACACAACATATATGATACATATACCTCATAATAAAAAGAAAAGTTATAGAGAATCACGACGACATATCTCACTCGCAATGAGTGATATGGCATCCTCTCTACTCATGAAGACAATCACACAATATAATATGAAAATATCACATAGAATGATCATCATGAAATAAGGTTAGTATCATCACAAGTCATATAATCCACATAAGTCCTAACATCTATGATACTATCTAAGATAGTAGAAGAGTCATAAATAACCATCATAAGTCTAAATAAGTCTATCTAAATGCAAATCAAAATGCAAGTCTAGGAGGGACACTACATCCTCCCCCCCTTAGGCTCGACTTACTCCTAGAAGTCACCAAGGGTTAAGCTAAAAACATACACACATCAACACAAAACTTCTTAAACCAAACAACTTCTGGCTCAAAGTAAGATAATGATTACAATAAGTTTCCTTTCTACACTTTAATTATCCAAGTAAATACATTACATAAGAGATAAAACAAGTTAAAAAAAACTCTTATTAGTTGCAATAAGCATGAAAAATCATTGAAATATCCTCAAGAGTACTTTATTTAACCACCTTTGAAAGACAAAAACTATAATTCTGGTATCCGAGTCAACATCTATAAGAAAAAATCACAATAACTCACACAATTCAAGCATGGCAACACTTCCTTAACATATAGTTGAATGCAATTAAGATGACAAGTATACATTTTACACATTACTTCACACATAGACACATCTTTAAGAAGCCACATTTCATACTCCTATATGAGGAAAGTTGAATAAAATCCCTTCAAGACTGGATAGAATCAAGAGAATCTCACAATTACTAGAAATCTATGTTCTATAATTCTTAGGGAAAGAAAAATTTGCAATACTCAAACTTCTCAATCCCTACCACACTTCCGCTACGCTACTCTAATGCAAGCATCTACACATCTATCATCCAATCATTTATTACAAGACACTCTAATTCATTCAGTTTTCATGATTTATATATACATAAACATTCAAAAAAGATATTAAAGCAACGATTTCTTTTGCATTTATCAACTTTACATGTTACAAATAATTCAAATTCCACTACATGTCTATTAAACATTTCATGAAATCTAGAAGATTCAAATACATATCTTCCCAACATATTTCATTACTCCACTAATATCATCATTATTCATTTGTTCACTAAGGCTAGTGCACTTCTCCATGGTGTTCTCCCTTGCACACACTATCAGAGGTTCAAAGTGAACATGATAGAGACTACTCTCATCACAAAATGAGGGCCCACAACTCAACATACAGAAAGACCACCATGAACAACAAAGAGGAAGTCAAAAGAAAATCTTCAAACCAATCATGAAATCACGAAAAGAAAGAAAACTTGTCGATGGAATCCATTAAGAAAATAAAGTGTGACAAGTGCCACCACACGAACAAATGCAAGAAGAAATTAATGGTCAGTCCAAAGAAAGAGGTCAAAAATCAAATTAACCCCAATGATACTTCACAAAATCACAAAATCACTCAAACAAAATGACAAACTCATCCAAATCCATACCACAAGGTGACCAATATTAGTCACAACAAGAGGGAGTAACTGCTACACATCATCCAAGGGTATAGTGCCCTGAATGTGTTAGAGAAAGTGTGCTAGATAGTTAAGATTAAAAATTTATTCATATACCCAAATTTCTTTTATCATTCTTAATGCAATACAATATTTTACAATAATATAGGCAACTATATTTTATAGAGGATAACATACACAAGAAGAAAACAAGGTGTCTCATAAATACCCAAGGAATACTCTCATTCATGAGTAATGTTCAATATATCCAATCTATAAAATGATCACCTTTATCGAGTTACAATAGAAACAAATAATTAGAACTTCATTTATTCTCTTGATGATATAGTTTAATATACATACACCATTTCTAGATCAATGTTCAATAAATAGTAAAAGATAATTAGAATGCTCTACATGATGCTATTTAAACATTGGGCCATTCATATATTTACTCAAATTGTTGACTCTTATCAATAAATCTCATTACTTGAAGTAAGATTTAATATCAGATTTCCACTTCAATCACCTATGATCATTTTCCTACATACCATTAGTCAGTCAATTGCCTATATTAAGAATGAAACTTGATATCCTACCCTTACTTTCCACCACTTAATTTTTATTTTAATGTCACACACAAATTCAACCACAAGCATCTATTACCTATCAAATCTCATCTCCTACCATAACTTAATTATAATCATTCCCAACTGAGCATTCTATCAATCAAGAAACATGGCCATTTAAAAGCAATACAACTTCACTCAATGCATTGTCCATTCATCTTGCTAAAATTCATGGAACATATATTTTCTTAAAAATTGAATATGATAAGGAGATAGAATCTAGTCTCAATCCATCCATTTGATCAAATAGAACATTTCATCAAACCAGACAGCTCCTACTCAAGACTAAGGCTTTTACCTTGCCAAACCAAATAAAGACATAGTGGTATAATTTTGAATTTTTTATACATGCAATGCACCAAGTTTTTACTTCATTCTACACACATATTATAACATCGTCTTTTAACCTATGAGTTTATAATAACTTCCTACATTATTTATGCAACAAGAGATTCTATCTAATCAATTCTTTCCTCAAAATAAATCATGGATACAATGCACAAATCTAATTCTTCAAACAATGTCATTTTATCCAACTTCTTAAAAATATGTAGTTCCTTACTTCATCAATGAATATCCAATGCTTTTACTAATTATCAATATACTCCTAAGCACTATGATTCTTTTACCAAAATAAGAGGAGAGGGAGAAAGAGTGTTGCCAATCAACCAATATATGCACACAAGAATTATGCATGAACAAATTTGAAATTCCTAGGCATGTCACATTTATCATTCTATTCAACTATTCAAATAATTTTCTAAGATATGGAAATTCAACTTCCCTTAAGGTCTCCTAATATTACAAATGTAGTTAGAAATCTTCAAGTCCTTAATGAAAGATGTGATTTATTCAACAATCTTTTCTTAAATGCAGAATCACACACATATATAAACACCTGATAGACTCATTGGTATCCATAATTCACTAATTAACTTCCTTAAATTTTACATAGGAGAATAAAAAAGGGAGAAAAGCATCATTAATCTACTATTTTCTTATATAGGTGCATCCCACATAAGTTCTTCGATTTCACATCATGGTCTATGCTAAATCATTCTTATATGTATATTGCGTATACTCCATCTTGCTATTCTTAAGAAAATCAATGTAACAAGATAATCCTAAATCATAACATTAGATTGATAGACTTATAAAGCACTCAGAGGGGGGGTGAATCAATAACAACAAAAATAATAGCACTTTAAACACAGACCGATAAAGACAATTAACCAGTTTACTAAACACTATGCATGCAATCCAAAAAGATATTAAAGCATCCACAACAAGTAAAACATCCACCATAACACAAGTGTTTATACGTGGAAAATCCAACTAAGAAAAACCATGGTGAGATGGGACTCACAAGTTAACTATCTTCAATAATAGGTAACTGACTGGTTAGGGTCTTACAAAATGCTCTTCTAGGAGCGAATCCTATTAAAGATCCCAAAAGCTCTGTTAGGACCTATACCCTATTAAAGGTAATACCTATTATGCCCTACATACCTAACCCCCATTAGTTTCCTTATGTTGAAAATATGGGTCCCTCTTTTTTCTTTCTGTTGCTTTGTTTTTGTAGTTTTTTCCTGGCAACCTCGGAACCCCAGAACCTCAAAGTTCCAAGGTCTCCTTCATTTGTTTTTTCTTTGTTCTGCCTTGGAACCCCAGAGTCCCAAGGTAGGTGTTTATTTGTTTGTGTACAACCCCGGATCCCCAGAGTCCCGAAGTCGTGCCTTGTCCTTTTGTTGAAGCCTCAGAATTTTGGAGTCCCGAGTTCTTCCTGTGTTGTTTTATCTTTTGACCCCAAAACCCTAGAGTCTTGAGGTTGTCTTGTTTTTCGACCCTAGAACCCTGGAGTCCTGAGGTCTTTTGCTTGTTTTGCTATTTTTTTGTAATTCACCCGGAATCCTGAGGTCCTAGGGTGAATTTTGTTGTTTTTTGTTCGCTACCTCGAAACCCCAGAACCTTGGAGTCTCAAGGTCTTGTTTAAGGTGATCATACGGATGAAGTTCAAGGGGTATACAAAAAAGGAATGAAATTTTCTAAGTTCATTTGTGCACTCAAGTTTCTCAGAGCTCCTAGTTGCAACCTCCTGACTTCACACCCCTATGTTGTCGAGTGTCTTGCATGCTTTTTCTCACCAAGTTGGTGAATTTTTCTCCCTCCTTATGATTCCATTTTTAGATCTTATTGTTTTTAGTTTTCTTGTTTAGATTTTTTTTAGGTTTTTTTCTTGTTTTTCATGTTTTTCCACATGCCCTAGTTTCCCTCACCCTGGAACCCCAGACTCCTGGAGTTCCGGGTAGGGTATTTCTCATCCACCTCAGAACCCTAGAGTCTCGAGGTTGGTTCCTTCGGTCATGCCTATTCACCCCAAAACCCTGGAGTTCCAGATCAGCTCACAATTTTTGGAGAGAAATACTCTCGACCTCGGAAGCCTGGAGTCCTGAGGTCCTTTTTATTGGGCCACTTCATTAACCCTAGAGTTTTGGACTTTGTTTAGTTTATCCACCTTGGAACCCTAGAGTTTTAGAGTTTGTTTTCAAACTCATCCACCCCAGAACCCTGGAGTTCCGAGGTCACCTGTTTTATAAGGAAGTTATCCACCCCGGAACTCTGGAACCCCAAAGTCCCAAGGTGGATTAATTATTGATTCTTTCTTGCAGATTAGAGCGTTTAGATGGAGCCAACTTCCAGAAAGAGAGGCAAGGATATAGACAAACTTCTCATCACAATGAAATATCAATATTAAGGACAGGTGTATGTTTTAAAGTTGGATGATCAGATCAAATGGGTTACAGACACAGAGGTGGGGTACGTCGAGATAGAGGACATTAAGACACAATTGGACCAACCAAGGCCAAAGGCCCCAGTAAGAAGGATTAAGATATCAGGCCTGGTAGAGGCAACCATCTTCCCACAGTTAGTCCAAGCTCCTGAGTTTATCATGACTATTGCATAATTTTACAATGCAGATACAAGAAAGTGCATGAATGCTCAAGGTAGGATGGTAATCGACTTGTCTGTAGACATGCTAGGATTTGTGTTTGGCATTCCTTCAAGAGATGAAGTACTCCAAACCACTAAAGAAGAAGCCCTCAGAGTGTGGAATAGGAATATTGCTTCAAATAAGAGACACATGAATGAGAACTGGTTAGAGGAGGAGAGAAAAATAGGGCTACAAGCCATAGATGTGTTGAGGGTGGATTTTAAGGAACCATAGAGATATTTAATCATCATGCTGAGAAAAACCTTCGATAAGCCAGATTGCAAGAATTTCCATCCATGGATATTCTAGTTCATGACCACCATCCTTATAGGGAAGCAATACTTTGACTGGGCCCAAATCCTCTCGGACAAAATCCATAAACAGATGATGAAAGTACATCAAATGAAGAAGTTATTTTTCACTTCCTATGTTATTTGGGTGTCTTCCCGAGTAGGTAAGTTCCTAGGATTATAGGTAGAAGGCCAATTGGGAAATGATGAAGGGCAAAAGAAAGTTTGGGAGTATTACTCACAACTCCCTCTAGATAATGTGAAGGCTCACTTCAAGAGAATCAATGATGCATTCCTCTTCCATGTTATCATCAAGCTCACAAGTGATACAGGATACACAATAAGCCTCGAAGCAATGGTGATCATCCAAGAATGGGTATGCTCGTTCATCCAAAACCAATGTTCTACATATATTAGGATCAGTGGGTTCATAGGAAACCCGATCCTATTGCCACGATATTTCAATGACCGCATCATTTTGTTAGAGTATGTCAAGAAATTGATCGGCCTCTAATCCCTGTTGTCCTTGAAATACAAGGTAGGGATAGACTTCTTAGTGTCCATTGGATATTTCTCTTGTTCAAAAATTCAAGTAGCAAAGATGACAGAGTAGGAGCTCCAAGATCTGAATCTTAAAGAATTTGATTATGCAAGGGAGTATTATGATGCCTATGGAAAGATCAAACAAACCATTCCTAAGGCATATGAGGGGCGCAAGCCTAGATTGGAGGACTTTTGGGCAAACCTCTAGGATAGTTTTGAGGTGAGAAAATTATTATTATAGATTGTCAGTGCCACAGATTAGGGACTTTGAAATAGGAAGCAACCTCCCCAAAGAGCCAACAAGAACAATAAATTGACAAGAAGCATCTCTATCCTATAAGGTGGTCGATGCAAGAAGATATGGATATAGACTGAATAACCTAAGTGGTTATAAATAAAACTAGACAGTGGCTCAGTTTGAGGGTTAGGCCAAGCACTTCAAAGGGGAAGTAGAAGGAATCTACCTCAGGTGTGCCCCAATCAAGGGGTTATAAGGAGTATGCTCGCAAAAAAAGGTCTATTTCTTGGAAGAATAAATCCACTAACCCGGATGAAGCTCCTGAACCAGAAGAAAATATCAAGCAATTGTTGAAGAAACTTCATGAGCAAATGAGAAAATTTGAACTATTGAAGAAGAGTGCAAACTTTGGAGTGAGAGAAGGACTGGATGTTGTGCCACTAGCAGAGGTACTTCTTGTGAGGACAACAATTAGACAAACTCCAAGAGAAGGCACTCAGGAGGAAGAAGAACAAGGAAAAATAGATGAAGGTGCACCCACTCAGCCTCCATCAATAGTTGCAACATAGGCCCCAGATACTAATGCCCCTATGCCACCACCAATTGATATAACCATAGTACCTCCTAGGACATAGGAATTTAGGCCTACCATTGAAACTATAATTGGCTGTAATATTGAAACATACTCTGACCAAGAGGAGGAACAACCTAGGGGACAACAACTACTCGGCGAGGAGAAAGAACGAAATGACGCTAAAGATTTGTTGAATTCAAGATTAATCTTGACCCCTCAGGACCAGGAAGATCTCCTTAAAGAGATAGTTTCCAAGAAAGGTATGGGAGAAATGGATAAGGATGGAAGCAAATTTGGAGAAGAGGCCAGTGATAGGTTGGGAGAGTTGCACAAGCAACAATAGTTGAACATTGATATTGCTCTCCAAACTAATCTATCCTACCGAATTGCATCACCTCAAGGTCCTAAGCACACAGAGGTAGAAGAGAAAGATGAAGCAGAGGAACAGTCAGATGTGCACATTGTAACCATCGACATAGTGCCTCACAAAGGTGATAAAGATAAGGATGTGCCACAATGGTTGGAGTTCACCTTTGAAAGAAAGAAGAGGAAAGTAGTGTTACCAAAGGTTACACTACAATAGGAAATCACAGAGGAACCAAGGAAAGTTAAGAAGCCCAAGACTATGCATCATTTGTCAAGATAGGTTTTGATGAGGTGGTTGTGGATGTAGCAGTTCCTCTGCAGGCAGAAGGTCAAAGCTCCCTAAAGTACCAAGTATCTCAGGTAAAACTGGGTAAGCAGACAAAGTGGGGGGAGTTAGATGTTGGTATTATGGATATGTTGCATTTGTTTTGTCATTGATGTCAACACTTATCCATCTGGAGATCTTTGGTTATGTTTAACCGACACATTATGTTCACCAACAAGTTCAGTGACTTATGCATAGTCATCTAAAAATTGTTCACCGACACTGAAGATGACTTGTTATCATCTAGATATCACTTGGTTATGTCAAAGACATGGTTTGGACACTTGGTTTTGGTATTTTGGTTATTGGTCTAATTGGGTTGACATATTTGTTGTTACCAGAAAATTGGTCTAGGTTATGGACTAGCATGCATTATCTATTCCAGATCAGCACAGAATGTTATGGAGATGATTTAATCAATTGGATATTGTTGTAATTGCATTAAGTCGGCATGATGCATCACATCTTGACTTATCTGTAATTGATTTAATTATAATATTCTTTATTAGCCGACCTACACATTTCATCTTAGGTTTTTGTATATATGTAAGATCTCAATTGTGAGATGACATAGGTGGTAGGTAAGGTTATGACATTGTAACATGGTATGTGCAAATATTGAAGATCATATGAGAATACCATAGAGAAGGAGATTATCAGAGCTTAACCAATACTAAATCCAACATTAGAGATGCTACTTTGAGTAGTATATTATCATTGGATTTAATCATCCAATTGTAGTCAGTGTGACTCCTATTTTGTGATTGAGTGGTGAGCTCTAGGTGGTTGGCCTTTCTGCATGTGCAGGACCCCATTTGTATACACATACTATCTGCAGTAGTATCATCTTATTTTGGGTAAGGTTTCCCACCATGGTTTTTCCCCTTATAGGATTTCCACATACAAATCTATGTGTTATGTGTTGTGGATGTTGTTTCTCTTTCTATTATATGCATTAAGTTTCATTGGTATTGATATTAATTGTTAATTTGTTAGCCAACATTAAGTCTGGTTTACTGGTATTAAGTATCAAGTTTGATTAAGTTATATTTGGGTTGAAATTAATAAACAACTGATTCAGCCCCCCCCTCTCAGTTGCCTCTGGGTCCTAAAAATTGGTATCAGAGCTTAGTCCTCTTTTTGCAGAAGTTTAACAACTTGAGGAGATTCTATGGCAACTAACTTTTTCAGAAATGACAGTCTAAAACTTTATGTAACTAACTATGGTATATGGAAGATCGGAATGGAGGCACATATGAATTGCATTGGAAAAGACATATGGGATGTTACAAAGAATGGCTATGTTGGTCCTACACTGAATCAACCTAATCTACCAGCATTGGGTAAGGATCAAGAGAATGATTGCAAAGCAAGAGAAGCACTCTTGAGCACCTTGTCAGATTAGAAAATCAGGGGATTATCAGACCGTTCTACTGCTAAAGCTATTTGGGATAAATTGGAGACATTGAATGAAGGAGATACCACTGTCAAAATTGCAAAACTGGAATGCTTCTAGGTTAGGTATGAAAATCTAAAAATGGAAGAAGATGAAAGAATTTTAGCCTTCATGGAAAGGGTTAATGAAATTGTTTTAGGAATACAATGTTGTGGAGGATCCTTAAATGAAGATGAAATTGTTTCTAAAGTTTTGAGAGAATTCCCACCAACATACACAATGAAAGTAACTGCTATTAATGAGTTAAGAATAATGCCTAATACATTAGTATCTAGAGATACCTTGGTTGGAAAACTTTCAGCATTTGAGCTTGAGGAATTTGGTCATGTTGCTACAATTAAGATATATTTAGCCTTCAAAGAATCATCATCTGTAGCATCATAATCATCATCATCATCTGATAAATCTGATTGGAAAGCACTTTATGCAAGAGAACTTGAAGATATCAGGAAGGAAAATGAAGAATTGGAAGAACTTGAAGCACTATTTGTAAGGAAAGTGCTCAAAGGTCCTACTGGTAGTAAGTATGAAGGTAAAGCACCATTTAAATGTTTTAACTATAATAAACTTGGTCATATGGCATCTAGATGTCTTGATAGACATGCAAGATTAAGAGAAGAAGCTAAAAGAACATATAAACCTAACCCTGAATATCAAAGATACAAATTTAAGAAGAATAGAGACAAATCATGTTACTATGCTAATGAAGGAGTTACTAATGATTTTGATGAAGAACCGGAAGACAATGGATGGGATTTTGTTGCAATAAAAGAAGATCAACCAGCACCTACTATTCCACCAGTAGTGTAGGCCCTAGCAGCTAAAATTGAAGAAAAGGATGAATGGATTATAGATTCTGGATGTTCACATCATATGACTGGTGATAAAAGTAAATTCTTATCTTTCCAGGATTACAATGGAGGTCCAGTAAGATTTAGGGATGATAAAGCTTGTTTGATTGGAGGAAAAGGCACTATATCTTTTGATGGTAAGCACAATATTGACAACGTTTATTATGTTGAAGGTTTGAAACATAATCTTTTGAGTGTTGGTCAATTAGTTGAAAATGGATTTTAGTTACAATTCAAGAATGGTAAATGCAAAATAATGAATAGAACTGGTTTCGAGATTGCAACCAGTAATCAAACTAGAGGTAATATCTTTCATTTGAACAACAATGAAAATACATGCTTGATTGCACATATTGATGAAAGTTGGTTATGGCAAAAAGACTCTGTCATGTGAATTTTGATTGCGTTATAAAGATTAGTTCATCTAAGGCAGTAAGGGATTTACCTAAGATTGTAAAATCTCATAATCCGGTATGTAAGGAATGTCAAATAGGAAAGCAAGTTAGAACAACTTTTAAGAGTATTTTTGAGAAATCCAATAATGTTCTTTATTTAATCCATACTGACTTGTGTGGTTGGGCAAGAACAAGAAGTCTACAGGGAGATAGATACTTTATGCTAATCATTGATGATTATTCTAGAATGTGTTGGGTTACTTTTCTTAGGGAGAAATCAAAAGCTTTTGGGAAATTCAAATTATTCAAGGCACTGGTAGAGAATGAAACTGGTAAGAAAAATAAATGTTTAAGATCGGATCAAGGAGGTGAATTCACATCTAAGAAGTTCAATACATTTTGTGAAGTGACTGGAATTAGAAGACAACTATCAGCACCCCTGACACCTCAACAAAATGGAGTTGCAGAAAGGATGAACACAACTATTCTGGATGTAGTTAGAGCCATGATATCAGAAGAAAATCTACCTCATGCGTATTGGAGAGAAGTAGTGAATATAGTCATTTACACTTTCAACAGAGTTCACATCAAAGGTGAAACCGGTAAGATACCTTATGAATTATGGTTTGGTAATATTCCTACTCTTAAATGCTTCAAAATATTTGGAAGCAAATACTACATTAGGAGAGATGAGTATATTGGTAAATTTGATCCTAGAAGTGATGAAGGAATATTTCTTGGTTATTCATCTAAGAGAAGAGCATATAGATGTTTTAATAAAAGATTAAAGAAAATCATTGAGAGTGCAAATGTGAAGATAGATGAAAACTTTAGAGGAAATGCAAGGTCTATAGATTTCGAACCAGCATTTGAGATGATCATAAATGAACCTATACAGAGTACACCAGGACAGAATGTTGATCCAGTCACACCGACATCATTAGGTAATTCCACATTGACTGAAGAACAACAACAAGTGAACACACCCAAGTATGTAAGACTAAATCACACTGAAAGTCAGGTAATTAGGAATAAATATCAAGGAGTTATGACAAGAGAAAAACTGGCAAATGAAGAGGTATGTTTAATTTCTCATATTGAAGGGCATCTGTTATTGAGGCATGTGAAGATAAAAATTGGATTAAAGCTATGGAATATGAATTAGAATAAATTGAAAAGAACAATACATGGACACTAGTTCCCTTGCCTAAAGATAAAAATGTAATTGGAACTAAATGGGTATTCAGAAATAAACTTAATGAAGATGGTAAGGTAATCAGAACAAAGAAAGATTAGTGTGTAAATGATATTCATAGAAAGAGGGTATTGATTACAATGAAACCTTTGCACTGATAGCTAGAATTGAGGCAGTCAGATTATTTCTTGCATTTGCAGCCCACAAGAACTATAAAGTATATCAAATGGATGTTAAATTGTGCATTTCTGAATGGTGATCTTGAAGAGGAAGTTTACATTGAACAGCCTGATGGATTCTCATTGACAAATAATAAAGATGTGGTTTGTAGATTAAGGAAAGCTTTATATGGATTGAAGCAAGCTCCTAGAGCTTGGTATGCTAGATTGGACAAATATCTTTTGAAGCTTGGTTACACTAAAGGTAATTCTGACATCAACATATATTTCAAAGTGACTAATGAAGACATCTTGGTTATTGAAGTTTTTGTTGATGACATCATTTTTGGAGGAGAAGATGGATTGTGTAAAGACTTTGCTAATAAGATGCAGGAAGAATTTGAAATGTCTATGATTGGGGAGATAAAATTATTTTTAGGATTGTAGATTTCACAGACTGATAAAGGTATATTCATATGTCAAACAAAGTACTTGAAATAACTACTAAAGAAATTTGGTATGGAAAACTCTAAACTAGTAAGTACTCCTATGAATACAACTGATAAATTGACATTGAAGGATGATTCAACTCCTATTAATCTGACAAGATACAAATCTATGATTGGAGGTTTACTGTATTTGACACAAACAAGACCTGAGATGATGAATGCAGTGTGTATTATTTCAAGATTTCAGAGTAATCCTAGAGAAAATCTTGAATCAGCAGTGAAAAGAATTTTTCGGTATCTACAAAGCACAACAAATCTTGGTTTATGGTATCCTAAAGATGAAAATTTTGATTTATGTGCATACACCGATGCTAATTGGATAGGAGATGTAGATGACAGAAAGAGCACCACTGATGGGGCATTATTTCTTGGTAGCAGATTGATTTCTTGGTTGAGCAAGAAACACAGTTGTACATCATTATCAACAGCAGAATTAGAATATGTTGCAGTAGCAAATAATTGTACTCAAGTATTATGGATTAATAAAATATTGAAGGACATAAAGGTAAAATGCAAAGAACCTATAATCATTTACTGTGATAATTCATCAGCAATTGATATATCTAAGAATCCGGTATTTTACTCTAAAACTAAACATGTTTCTATCAAATATAATTTTCTAAAAGAAATTATTGAAGCAAAAGAAGTGAGATTGGTTTATGTGAATACTAAAGAGAAGATTGCGGATATCTTTACTAAGCCTTTGCCTAAGGAAACTTTTGAATATCTCAGAGAGAAGCTTGGGGTTATACCCTCACCAATAGAGACTTAGACAGCTGATGATTGGCATCAAATCGACAGAATTTACAGAGAAACTTTTTTTCTAGCTTTGATGGAGGAGAGCTACTTCTTAGGGGGAGTAGTTGGTTATAACAATTGGTTATATGAATTGGTTTTATTCGGTATTTTTATTGCTTTGGAATTTGTTGTAAAAGGGGCAGAGATGTCTATGGAAAAACAAACATTATCCTTCGAGGAGAGATTATTCAATGGGGGAGTGATATATACTCTCTGCATTTGTATTTTGATTTTTGGTATTGATCTATTCTGGAGATTGTTGGTTTTGGGTTTTTGGCATTCTGTTTTGGCACTTAGATGTTTTTCCATCTTGTGTTGCCATCAATGCCAAAAGGGGAGATTGTTGGTATTATGGATATATTGCATTTGTTTTGTCATTGATGCCAACACTTATCCTTCTGGAGATATTTAGTTATGTTGAACCAGCACATTATGTTCACCGACAAGTTCAGTGACTTATGCACAGTCACTGGTATATTGTTCACTGGCAAGTTATATTGTTCATTGGCACTAAAGATGACTTGTTATCATCTGTAGATCACTTGGTTATGTTGAAGACGTGGTTTGGACACTTGGTTTTGGTATTTTAGTTATTGGTCTAATCGGGTTGACATATTTGTTGTTACTGGCAAATTGGTCTAGGTTATGGACCGACATGCATTGTCTATTCCAGATCAGCATGACATGTTATGGAGATGATTTAATCAATTGGATATTGTTTTAATTACATTAAGATAACATGATGCATCACATCTTGACTTATCCATAATTGATTTAATTATAATATTCTTTATTAGCCGACCTACACATTTGGTCTTAAGTTTTGGTATATATGTAAGATCTCAATTGTGAGATGACATAGGTAGTAGGTAAGGTTATGACATTGTAACATGGTATGTGCAAATATTGAAGATCATATGAGAAGACCATAGAGAAGGATATTATCAAAGCTTAACCTGTACTGAATCCAGCATTGGAGATGCTACTTTGAGCAGTACATTATCATTGGATTTAATCATCCAATTATAGTCAGTGTGACTCCTATTTTGTGATTGAGCAGTGAGCTTTAAGCGGTTGGCCTTTCTGCATGTGCAGAACCCCATTTGTATGCACATACTATCTGCACTAGTATCATCTAATTATGGGTAAGGTTTCCCACTGTGGTTTTTCCCCTCATAGGGTTTCCATGTACAAATCTTTGTGTTATGTGTTATGTGTTGTGGATGTTGTTTCTCTTTCTTTTATATGCATTATGTTTCACAGGTATTGATATTAACTATTAATCTGTTAACCGACATTAAGTTTGGTTTACAGGTATTAAGTATCAAGTTTGATTAAGTTATATTTGGGTTGAGATTAATAGACAGCTGATTCACTCCCCCCCCCCCCTCTTAGTTTCCTCCAAGTCCTAACATTAGATACTTTAGAGATGGCTACTAGTGTTGTTAGAGGGCAAATGGAGAAGGAATATACCTCCCATGCAGAGGTCAAAGCATAGCTGGAGCAATACAAGAATTTGTTAGTAGAAATGGGCAAGCCTCTAGATTCTTGTAAAAATGATAATTTACCTTCAACCTCATCACTCCCAGAGGGAGAGGTGAAAGCCTTGCTTGAGGTAAGATAGGTGGCTGCCACAGAAAAATATTGGGCACAAATAAATGCCTCCAAAATTAGACTATTTTTGCAAAATACCGTGAAGGAATACAAGGAGGTAGTACAGATAGGAGGAGCATTATCTTCTTGCTCTCAGCAATGGAAGTGGAAGCTCAACATGTTCAACAAACAGTTTCGGGTATTAAGGTTTTGCGCCTAGGTGAGGAAGTAATCATAGAGGAGGACCTCCTAGGTGGAGACAGTTGTAAGAATTTATAGTCTTACACATACATTTTAGAGTTGAAGATGGAAATGATTCAATATTATGTGAAGGATATAGTAGACTTTCAATTTTCCCTCCTCAAGGTGGTAGAAAAATATGGAGATTTTGTAAGATGGTTACTTGGAATTTTTGGGTTGGAGATAACTAGTGTGGGAGTTATGGAAGAAGAGAAGGTACTCAGCTAGTGGGATGCATATGAGGCCCAACATTTGAGACCTCTGGCTCAATTCACTGTCACATTGATGGATAGATATACTTATTTAATTACACAATGTTAAGAGGTGGCAAAAATAATAGGGGAGTTGGAGAAGAAAAGAAAGAATGTAGAGGAAGTTTTGAAAAAGTATAAATTCAGAATCAAGCATGTTGTTGATCCTCCTACTGAGATAGTTGCATGTATCATTAATAATTATAAGTCCTATAAAAATAAGTAGAAGATAAACATATAGTTCCTAAAGATAGCAAGACTTTTCATAGGAGTTTTTGCATGACTTCCTCACTGGTACTCTAACTACGTCTCCAACTCACATTCTAGTTTTGAGCTAAATTATGCATGACTATGAAAGCCCAATTCATACAACATGGTCTTCGTAGTTCTCACCTAACCTCCGTTTCATAGTATTTAATTGGATTCTAGAGGTAGAAACTTGCAAGTTAACTGTGACTCCTAGCTTTTGAGTTCTTAATTTAGATTAGGTTTATTACCTAGAAAGTAGAGTGGAAAAATCTATAAATTGAGGAGTTTGATTCATTTGTAAGGGTCCACAAATTGATGATTTGAGGCCCACTTATAAATTTTAGATTATTTTTGTAAATTGTTATGAACTCGAGTTATTTTTGTTACACATTCTTTGAAATTAATACAAGAGGTAGCTTATAGATTGCCCGATCTATGCATATATTCTACAAGTTTGTTCTTTGTAATCTGGTAATGTCTATTGTTTGAAATTAGCAATGTGTTTTGATCTTCCATTTATTTCTTTATGTCTCATGCTACACACATAAGTGGTGTATGAAAATTACTGGGATAGACAATATTGTGATGATATTTTTTCCACGAGTCTGTAAGGTTGCTGACTTTGTAGGTTTACTGGAGGTCTATTATTGAATATTGATTTGGATAATATTTAATGATATTTGGATTATAGGGTACTAATTAAGTAGTTCGTTAAGTTGTCATTGAATTAGTTTAATTGTTATTTTCTTGTTTCCCTATCTCTTACAATTTATTTTCAGAAGAATCTTAAAATTGTAAAAATACAAAAAAAGGAAGTTAAGTTATTAACGATTAGTGGGATTTAGTTTCAACTAGCAGGCCCCTTGATAGGTACAACCACATCAACCATTGGGCTTCCCATCACCATCAAGACCTGACTATAGAGACCTTGGAGTGATTAGTTCCCTAGAACTTATTACTTTTCAAGAGAGGTGGTGATTGTTCACATTGACTACCTGATTGTTGGTGAGTGTGTCAAAACAGTCATCAATAGTACCCTGTTAGGAGTAACCTCAGTAGAGGATTTTAAACCCAATTTAATGGATCACCTTGTTAGAGGATTTGTACAATGAATCTTGTTAGAGCTTACCTGGTTAGGGGATTTGACTATTATAGTGATTAGAAAACAATAGTTGGTGTGATCTAGAAGTAGCACAACTTGCTTGAATAGATCCTCTTTTGCTCACTCAAAATTGCATCCCTAACATACTCTGCAATGCCTTCAACAACTTATCACTTCTATCTCGCATAATAAAAAATAGTTCATCATAATGTCATTATATAGACATTAGATTTCATGTCAGCTCAAGAATCACATCACAATTTCCTAGGTGCAGTGTATCTGGATAATCTAACATAACTCATCACAAATTGCCACCAAATTTGTCAGTTAAGGATAACACATCATGATCGGTGATAACTCATCACACAATCAGTGAAACCGGTTGGAACACTGATATCGGTTAAGAGTTAACCTCTTCCAACTTATAAACTGATTATCATCCATTTGCTTCTTTCATGATCTCCATTGAATCTCCACATTGGTTTTAAGCCATTCTTTTATATACCAGTTGTCTACATATACCAGTTAGACACCCTCAAAACCGTTTGATCTTAATAATACATATAATACCAGTTTTTCAATACAAAGGACTTAGGAGTAATACTAGTTTGTCTTAACTAAGATGACTATGACAATGTGAACATATGCATGTGTATACATGTGCCATCAATGACAACACATGAAGTCATCCATTACAATCATCATCAAGCCAACATAGATAAGAGAACATACACAATTTATCTTCACTCTATAGCATGATCAATTATATAGGGAAAACAATATTTAATAGTCGGGTAAGCACTAGAAATTACAAGCAAGAAAGACCACATAGAGTCATATAAACATTACGCTCATCTCAGAGGCATGCATAAGAAATGAATACACATATTGCACACAACTATGATTCCTTGGATGAATTAGGAATAAACACAAAGCATAAACATATAAGATCTCCTAAGTTCCCATGACATTTTCCATTTCAAATTTCCCTAAACAACTCTTGCCAAAAGAATATTATAGTACACCACACAAGGCCAAGAGAAACAACCCTAACCAGATATCCCAATGTTTGCAACATAGGCTCTGATACTAGATGTAATGCCCACCAAAATACCCTAGAGAAATAATCTGAAATGTACTAAAAATGGAAATAATTTAAAAAAAAAACCCATATAACATCATTCATAATCAAGAACATATAAACAACAAGTATGAAAGCATAGATCATCATTACGCAAGCAGAATATCTCAAATTAACATATCTTTGATTATACTTTAATAAACACATACATAACTATAAGTTATCACTATCATACATTAATGCAACATTAACTATTTTCAAGATCACATAAACCAATATGAACATATCCATAAAACTATATTACACAAGAAGAAATAAAGCATTTAAACATCAACATACCTCCAGATATACTATTACAAACATAACCATTCCCTAGGGTACCTTAACATCACTACTTGACATCAATCTAGCATAACTCTTTCTCATCTTGAACAGCATCACATTCTACCATTCAACTAATTGTTTACATTCCATGCAACTAGATTAACATTAATAAATATGCATAACTCATGACATTGCATAATTTCCTTAAGTTCATTTTAAAGCACTAATCAAATATATCTAAGTACCATCTTAATTCAGCAATCACTTAACACATCATGAATCTAAATGCATTTATCCTTCTCCTACGTATAGAACTAGATTATTTCCTTAAGCACAACCATTACACATCCCATCAAGAATACTATCCATATTCGTATGCAAGATTACAAAGCAAGCACTTATCATCTTCCAAATAGGATTCCATGCTACTAAACAATTTCAAAAATCATATTTAATACTATAAACATAATTTGATCATTTAATCCCCTAAATCATCATAATATCTCAATCCTAACAATAAAAATTTCTTCGACATGAACCAAATAAAAATACATCATCTCGTCATAAGGTCATTGTTTCTATTTCATCAAGTCCTAATACATAGGGTACAACGATCAAGCACATAGTCCCTATTACTAAATCACATCCTAAATTCTTAATATTATAGGTTACATAAGTACATGATCTTACTTCCTTTTATCACAATTCATCGTAGGTTTACTTAACCATTTCATCTAGGATTCAAGCAACCACCACTATCCTTTCTATCATTCACTCCATAGGACAACATAGCATGATACCAACTCTCAATGTAAATGCAGCACAAATGTATATAAGCTATGCCATTTCATTGACACATAGAACTCATACATCTATATCACATAATAAACTCTAATAGAAACATCTCACCAAACATTTAATATCCAATTAATATCAATGATCCCCTAGTTACTCAAGTAAATATCAATGCTACCTATTTCGTTCTTTCTATCATTCATTCCACCACATAATATGATACTAAACCATTTCATTAATTAAATGCAACTCAAATACATATAAACCATTTTTTTTGACATAGATTTTCTATCTTACATTACATAATGTACAGTTGATTCATCAAGGAATAATCTAAATACTTTCTCTAGTCTCAACATCAAGTCCTATTACAATTTCTTTTCAAATACATGGTAAAGCTTATACAAGGACACATCATTTGTTTTACATATGCAATTCAATTATGATAAAATGCCTTCTCTTCCAACAACATAGGAATCAACTTTGAAGTACACTCGCATGAAGAATCCAATCCACACACACTACACCAAGGTAAGTATCCCAATGGAAGAAGGCATTCAACCACCCCTCATGATAGTAGATGACAAAGGTTCCAACTCACACTCATGACCTAAGATGCCACCTATCCTCCAAAGGGTACAACCTGACTTCACAATACTCAAACATGAGAATAGACCATCAAGCACAACACATGGCTAAAATCAATGCAACCAACCTCCAAAGCCAAAATCAACAAAACAAGGCATATGGACAATGGATACATGTGGGGTAGAGTGTCATAATATGCTAACCTCATGTGGTATCCATCTCCACCTTGGAGTTACTGAAGGGAGATCAAGTATACCGCTCCAACGGTCTTCCCAATCTAGGATCCCAAAAACACCTCCTTGGGTCCGTCTAATTGGGGCATACAATATCATATTTATTATCTTTATTAGGTGTATTCCTAAATACCCAACCCACTAATCAATTATTATTATGTTATCACTTGTAATTATACCATCAACTCTTCATGTGGTTCCTTAGGTTTAGGCCCCCTTCCTAGAGATCTAGTACTCACAACTTAGGTCCAACACATGCAAGAGCCCGTTCCCCCAACCATGAACCAAGGCCATAGGCTAAATGCACATCCATAGAACATAAAATCACATCATGAAGGTTCAAAAGTAATATAGGAACATATACAACAAACTAAACACCAAACTGAGCAAAGGGGACTCGTAAGACATACTCATAGAAAGAAACCTTCACCGAGACATCATGGATAAAAACAATAAAAGAGATCCAAATAACATAAAATCCTTAATGGTTGGGAATCAAAAATCCCACTAGAGCCGTAAATTCAATCCCTCAACAGCGAGGCATTCTCCCTCTTGTTAGAGCCACACATCGCATATGAAACACCTCAATGGTAAGGAATGAACCCAATTACTGAAGCACAAGAAATGTAATAAGGTATAAAAGTGCATCATAATAAACTCTAATAATGTTAACACAGACAACACAAGCCTCTGGAGTAAACCCACAATTTCAAAATGCACGAAAATAGGCTTAAAATGACTTTTGGAGACCCTCGGGATAGTTATGCACTTGTGGTTCCTAGGATAGCACCCTTGGTAGGTACCATAGCATTTTGGGTACTTACCATTGCATTTTGGGTTGATACCATATTGTTTTGGGTCTCTGGAATGGCATTTTTGGTCAATTGGCTTGCATCTGCAAATCAGGACCTCTGAAGCAATCTAGAGCTCCCAAAACACAACTAAGCACCCCTGGAATGCAGATTGGCACCCTTGGAATGTACCATGGCATTTTTGGTAGGTATGATGGCATTTTTGGTCCATATGGTAGTGTTTATGGTAGTTCTTGAAACATTTTTGGCAATAATGCAGAAAAATGAATAAAATAGGCAGATAAGGCTAAGGCACTGACCTAGACTTGCATAGGGGTTAAAAATGACCCACATACTACACACAAAGGGTCTAAGACATCCAATTTACATCAAGGACAACCAAAAACATCCATTGCATACTCACTGCTAAAAGTTACTTAGAATATTTTTTCTCCTACATAGCCAAATCTAAGGTTTAGGGATCTAAATCAGTAAGGGAGAGAAAGAACAAGTTGAAAACACCATATAGAGACTCAAACAAGACCAAAACTAATAAATTTCAACTTATACAAGTGGTTGGAAGTGTTTGTACATTCACAGTGCAGTCACAAGGAACTTTCAACCATCAAATAGGAACTAGGCTTCCAAAACAAGCTCAAACAAGGGAAGATTTAAAATCAACACAAGAGAATACACAATTGCAATCTCTAATTAAGATCCAACATTCATAGAAGCTAAAGACATGTTGAGACAGAGAAGACACAAAAGTACTTTTGGCAATGCAATTTCTAGAATCATTGGAATGCAATGTGTCCCCAAATCAACATACTATCAAAGAGCAATTAAACTTCTACAAATCACAAACCATTTCCCCCAAGAAATATTTTCAAGACACTCAAACAATCTTTCCCAAATAAAAAATGTAGAGTGCCGATAAATGGAACCAACTTGGAAAAATATGAAACAAGTTGAAATCTGAAAGCGCAATCCAAATCTAGCAAAAACCTTCAACAAATTGAATCCAAAGCCAATGCAAGATCTCCCAAGAATCAAAATCTTCAAGCTCCCAAATTTTTCCAACCCCCTGTGAATGCACAGGAAGCTGGATAAATACAAAAATTAATTCAAAAACTATAATGGAAGTTGACAAATGAAAATATTCCAAAAAATGATATTATTCACCTAACCTATATAGTTTCGAGGCAAATATTATTTCCTCGATATAGTTTACCTACCTATTAATATTTGACCATTCATATGCAAGGGTAGGTAATATATATTCATTTGGTAATTATCGATAAACACAATTTATAATAATATATTAAATAATAATAATAATTCATCACTCGTAATAATCAATTAATAAATTAAAATCATAAAGCCTTAGAAATAGGAACCCACTTAAAATATAAAATCAGATCTCAAATGATAATAAATAAATTGATAAAGTCAACAAATTCAAAAATCAATAATAATTAATAATTAATTAAGGCTCAACAATAATAAATAAATAAATAAATATAAATATAAATAGATTTCTCAACAATAAACAAAATAATAAATATTATCAAATAATTGATTATCCTCAAATAAATAAATAAATATTCAACATTAAAACAAAACAAATAAACAATAAATCAATAATGGATAAATCATCAAATAATAATTAAATAAATAAATCACCAATAAATAGATGATTGATGATTGTATATACACAATGGTCAAATCAATTATTAATTCAATAAACAAATTAAATAAATCCTAATTGGCTAAATTAAATCTTAGAAAGAAATTATCATCCTAAAATAATGAAATAAATGTTCGTATTTCAATAAGTTTGTTGGTATAAGGATATTGAGAAGGTTGTTGGGGATTATTGATATAACTGATAAAGGATAATTATTGTCTTAATAATATTATTTTGTCATTGATGTCAAGAAATTGATTTTCTAATTCAATATGATGTTGCCATATCTTAAGAAGTATGTTTTGATGAGTATAAAGATGTCGGTAAGTGACACATAATGAATGTGAAAATGAAAGGGAAAATATGTTATTCAAATGGGCAACTATTACCGAGTTAGACAGTGATGAGATTATGTTGTTTTGATTATTTTAATATCCTATATATGTGTATTCATTGACTGAACAAGAAGGAGAAAAGATTTCATGAGTAAAGGTTTGATACTGTTTTATGTTACCGAGCAGGGAGCTAGTCGGTAAACCCCAAGGTTATCGATATCGGTTAAAGAAGGAAGAATGTCTACCAAGTGAAGTTTAGTATTAACCGAGTAACAACCGACCAGTAATAGAACGCATTGGATGAATAAAAGCATTATTAAATGAAGGATGCCAATGAGCTAGAGATGTATAGATGATTGGTATGTCGTGCAAGAAGTTTGTTGAGGATCTACGACAATGAAAATACAAGAGTCAGATCTACAGCGCAGATTAAACGGTCATAACCTAGCACAAGTACCAAGGAAGGAATACAAGTTCCAAGGTGAGATAAAACATTTTTTAGATCGAAGGATATAATGAACCTGGTCAAGTATGATTGGCTAAGATTGATCATGGGAAATGTGATCAAGGAGATTAAGCGGTTAGGAATTATTTATAAATAAAGAATTGTTGAAGAACAATGTATGTGGGCAAATAGAAGAACAATGATGTTGTTGTAGTGATCACTGAGCACATAAGATTGAAGATCCGATTGAAGGACAGATTGAGAAGCCCAGAAAGAAGCAAGATAAGTCTTATGACAAAATTATCTTGAGTACATTGAGCACATAGAAACTGCTTTAGCATTTCAAATGTGAATTTGTAGATATATTTTATTATTGTTATTTATTTTGTAAATGACAAGAAAACTCTTAACCGAGTGGACCTAACAGTCTTATATGTAAATCCTCTAGCAAGGTAACATTCTAAATGAGTGTTTGAAATCCTTTGACAAGGTCACTTCTAACAAAGTGAAGATTCTAACAAATCTGAGGGAAATCCCTTAACCGGGTCACATCTAGCAATGTGTTTATGTAATCTATAACAGGATTGGCTTTTAACCGAGCATACTCTAGAAGGGTATATTTCTTAGTGGGTCCGAAATCCCACAGTGGTTTTTCCCTATTTGGAATTCCACATTAAATCTGGTGTTAAATGTGTTGTGATGTTTTAAGTTTGTCAGTTTATGAGTTTGAATGATTTACAGTCTAGGTTGCATATTAAAGTAAATACTACCGAGGTTGAATTTGTTGAATATATTGAATTGTGAATTTATATGATTCACCCCCCCACTCTCATCTTACTAATAATTGGTATCAGAGCTTGGGACTCCAGAAGAAAATTTTAAAGAAACTTGAGGCAAGATCCGAAGATGTATAAGAGGGATGCCCCAAAGCTGAACAAGTCAAGTTTCTCCACATGGCAGAAAAGGATGAAGTTGCACTTATCAGGAATTGGAGAATATGCAACATATTATCTAGAGAATGATTACACTGCACTGAGAACCTACCCAATGACAATGGAAGAGATAAAGGCAAAGCAAGAACATATTCAAGCAATGATTGAAATAACATCAGCATTGACCGACTCAGAGTTTAATGATCTGGAAGGTTGTAATGATGCCAAAGCAATGTGGAATAAGCTCATATCTATGTATGGTGGTGATGAACATGTTCAGAGAGAAAAAGTAGATAGTCTAAGAGGTCAACTTGAATCCATGAGAATGAATGAAGGTGAGAACATAATCCAATACAGTACAAGGTTAAAGGAAACTGTCAATCAAATCAAAGGAGCAGGAGGAACTATTGAATAAAAGGATGTAACAAGTAAGTTGCTTAGAACACTTCTACCTGCTTATGCCATCCGAGTCTGCAATTAATGAATTAAGGTCTATACCAAACATGCCAGTCTCCTTGGATGCCACTATCGGTAAGCTACATGCATTTGAGTTAAGTAATTTTGATAATAGTGGGTCTTTGGTAAATAAAGTTGAATCTGCATTTAGTTCTTTTCATCTTGGTCAATTTGCTGATTACAATGATAGAATGTATAAGTATACTAAAGAAAATCACAATGGAGCAAGTGAAAGATTTCACAAAAATATGGAAGAAGTACACAAACTATATGAGGAAATCAGAAAGCAAGAAGAGTTTGAAGCATTACTAGCCAGAAGGTTACTGAGAGGTAAAGGTAAGTATAAATTGAAGTTACCTTTGAAATGTTTTAACTTTGATAAAATAGGACATATGGCTTCTAACTTCCTTGACAAAGAATCTAGTGAAAAGAGAGAACACCGAGATGACAGACAGAAAGACAATCATTACAGAGGGCATCGAGACTTCAGAAGGAGAGATAAAAAGACATGCCTAGTAGCTGATGAGGGATCCAAAGATGATAAATCTGATGAAACTGAGACAGAGGAAGTTGTTTATGTGGCTATCAAAGATGGATCAAATGAAGAAATGTATGAAGAAAAAGCCTTAATATCTCACATAAATAATAATGATTCTTGGATCATAGATAGTGGATGCTCACATCACATGGCAGGTGATAAACACAAGTTTGTTAAATTAGAAGATTATGATGGAGGTTATGTAAGATTTGGTAATGATGCACCATGTTTGGTGAAAAGTAAAGGATCTATCACACTTCTTGACAATGCTAAATGTAATGATGTATATTGCGTTGAAGGTTTGAAATACAATTTGTTGAGTGTAGCATAGCTAAACAATACAGGATACCGAATAGAATTTCAAAAGGGAATTGTCAAAGTTCATGACAAATATGGAAAGTTAGCTGCTACCAGGACTCAAACAAGAGGTAATACATTTCATCTTGACTCAACTCAGAATAATTGTTTGTATGAAAAAATAGAAGATACCTGGTTATGGCATAAAAGGTTTTATCATGTAAATTTTAATAACCTGATCAAAATAAGTAAGAAGCACCGAGTAAGAGGTCTACCGAGATTGGAAAAACCTGAGAATGCTATGTGCCAAGGATGTCAGATGGGTAAGATGGCAAGATCAAGCTTTACAAGTAAGTCCTACACTTCTAAAGGAATTTTAGATCTTGTGCACACTGATCTTTGTGGTCCTATGAAATTTCAAAGTTATTATGGTGATAAATACTTCATATTATTTGTGGATGATTACTCAAGAATGATGTCAGTTATGTTTTTAAAAGAAAAATCAAAAGCCTTTCAAATGTTCAAATGGTATAAGGCAAGAGTTGAAAATAAAATAGGAAGACGGCTGAAATGTCTAAGATCTAATAGAGGAGGAGAGTTCATTTCTGATGAATTTAACTTATTTTGCAATGATCATGGTATAAAGAGACAAGTGTCTGCACCGAGAACTCCACAGCAAAATGGGATAGCTAAAAGAAGAAATAGATCTATTGTAGATTGTGCCAGAACCTTGATGACAGAAAAGAGGGTACCTCAAACATTTTGGAGAGAAGCAATAAGCACTGCAGTCTACACCTTGAACTGAGTACAACTGAAGAAAGGAACTTTGAAGACACTGTATGAAATCTGGTATGACAAGAAACCTAATGTGAGTTATTTTAAAATATTTGGGAGTAGATGTTATGTTCACAAAGATGACAGAAATGAAAAGTTTGATCAGAAAAGCGAAGAAGGAACATTTCTTAGTTATTCTTCTAGAAGTAAAGCATTTAAATGTCTGATCAAATCATCCAACAAAATAGTGGAAAGTGCAAATGTGAAAATTGATGAATTTGCAGAAAGAAATAATAAAGAAAATTCCAAAGAACCAGAAGATTATGAAGAGTTTGTATATGTTCAACCGAGAAGTCCTACCAAGAAAGTTGATGAAGCAAATGAAGAAAATACCCAGTTACCGAGTGATGAAGAAGATCATATAGAGCCTACTGAGCCTATATTAGCCAAATATGTCAGAAGGAATCATGCATCAAGTTAGATTATAGGAGATTAGGATGATCTAGTGATGACAAGGAACAAACTGAAATAGAACACATGTCTGATATCTAAATTTGAACCGAGAATAGTAAAAGAGACATTTAGCAATGAAGATTGGGTAAATGCTATGACAGAAGAAATTGAACAACTCAAGAAAAATGAAACATGGACACTGGTCCCAAGACCAAAAGAGAAAAATGTAATTGGTACAAAGTGGATTTTCAGAAACAAGCTAAATGAAAAGGTTGAGGTCATTCGAAATAAAGCAAGGCTAGTTTGCAAAGGTTATGCTCAAGAAGAAGGAATAGACTATGGTGAGACTTTTGCACCTATGGCAAGACTTGAAGGAGTAAGAACATTATTGGCACATCCTGCTTACAAAAAAATTCAAGGTATATCAAATGGATCTTAAATCTGCATTTTTGAATGGTATACTAGAAGAAGAAGTTTACATTGAACAACCTGAAGAATTTGTTGAAGAGAAGAATAAAGATCAGGTATGCAAGTTGAACAAAGCTTTATATGTCCTAAAGCAAGCACCTAGAGCATGGTATGAGAGATTACACTCTTACTTAATCAAGATTGGTTTTATGAGAACAAGTGAAAACAACAACATGTATATGAAGAATGATGAGGGCAATGAAATACTAATTTCAGCCATATTTGTTGATGATATTATTTTTTGTGGAAATGATTCTTTATGCAAGAACTTTGGAAATGAAATGTGCAAAGAATTTGAGATGTCATTAATCGGTTAAATAAAGTATTTTATAGGTTTACAAATACTGCAAATGAAAGATGAGATTTTTATTACTCAATCCAAGTATATAAAGGAAATCTTGAAGAAAGTTGGAATGGAGGATTCTAAACTTGTAAGTACTCCTATGACTACCAATTATAAACTATCAAAGAATGATGAATCTGCATCTGTTGATGAGACAATTTACTGATCTATGATTGGAAAGTTGCAATATGTGGTTCACAGTAGGCCTAATATAGCACATGCAGTAGGTATAGTTGCAAGATTTTCTACAGATCCCAAAGAAACCCATATGACAACAATCAAGAGAATTTTTCAGATACTTGAGAGGCACTGAATATTATGGTTTAGTATATCAAAAGAGGGATGATTTTTACTTAAAATTCTATACTGATGTTGATTGGGCAAGAAACATTGATGATAGGAAAAGCACAAGCGGTGGAGATTTCTTTTTGGGAGAAAGACTAGTGAGTTGGCTTAGCAAGAAATAAGGATGCATTTCATAGTCAACAACTAAAGTTGAATATGTCACTGTAGCATTGAATTGCACCAATATAGCATGGATCAAACAACTGTTGGAAGATATGAATGAGAAAGTTACCGAGCCAGTAACTATATTCTGTGATAATACTAATGTTATTAACATCTCAAAGAATCCGGTAATGCACTCTAAGACAAAGCATATCTCTATAAAGTATCATTATCTCAGAGAAGAAGTTCAAGAAAAGAGAGTTGTGCTAGAATATATTAGTTCAAAGGAACAAATAGCAGACATCTTCACAAAGCCACTACCAAGGGACACTTTTGAGTATCTCAGAATCAAGTTAGGGGTCCTACCCCTATCTTCTACTCACTAATAGAGTTCGGTGAAAGCATCAATTCTATGACTCTACAGAATACTATTTATGAGTTGATGTTGATTTACACACTTTAGGAGGTCGCCTAAAGTTGTGCAGGAAATAGTGATTGAAGACAAGATGCTCTGACCGAGACAGAGATGATACATTTGTATATGTTTTAACTGCAAGGAAATTACTTCACAGGGAAAGTAATCACGTATTAGTTTTACTTTTTGGCATTGTTGTCAAAGGGGGAGATGACTAATGATAAGGGGAGAAAGTTTGCAAGAGATGTTTACTACTCAAGGATTAACAGTAGATAGTTTTACAACAATCTGAATCTAAATCAATTGAAATAAATCAAGTTGGTATTTCCATCAATGCAAAGGGGGAGATTGTTGGCATTTCATTAAGTCTGTTGGTATAAGGATATTGAGAAGGTTGTTGGAGATTATTGATATAACTGATAAAGGATAATTATTGTCTTAATAATATTATTTTGTCATTGATGTCAAGAAATTGATTTTCTAATTTAGTATGATGTTGCCATATCTTAAGAATTATGTTTTGATGAGTATAAAGATGTCGGTAAGTGACACATAATGAATGTGAAAATGAAAGGGAAAAATATGTTATTCAAATGGGCAACTATTACCGAGTTAGACAGTGATGAGATTATGTTGTTTTGATTGTTTTAATATCCTATATATGTGTATTCATTGACTGAACAAGAAGGAGAAAAGATTTCATGAGTAAAGGTTTGATACTGTTCTATGTTACCAAGCAAGGAGCTAGTTGGTAAACCCTAAGGTTATTAATATCGGTTAAAGAAGGCAGAATGTCTACCAAGTGAAGTTCAATATTAACCGAGTAACAACCGAGCAATGACGGAACACATTGGATGAATAAAAGCATTATTAAATGAAGGATTTCAATGAGCTGGAGATGTATAGATGATTGGTATGTCGTGCAAGAAGTTTGTTGAGGATCTATGACAATGAAAATACAAGAGTCAGATCTACAGCACAGATTAAACGGTCATAACCTAGCACAAGTACCAAGGAAGGAATACAAGTTCCAAGGTGAGATAAAACATTTTTTAGATCAAAGGATTCAATGAACCTAGTCAAGTATGATGATCTGATGGCTAATATTGATCATGGGAAATGTGATCAAGGAGATTAAGTGATTAGGAATTGTTTATAAATAAGGAATTGTTGAAGAACAATGTATGCAAGCAAATAGAAGAACAGTGATGTTGTTGTAGTGATCACCGAGCATAGAAGATTGAAGATCCAATTGAAGGATAGATTGAGAAGCCCAACAAGAAGCAAGATAAGTCTTATGACAAGATTATCATGAGTACATTGAGCACATAGAATCTGCTTTAGCATTTCAGATGTGAAGTTGCAAATATATTTTATTACTGTTATTTATTCTATAAGTGACAGGAAATCTCTTAACCAAGTGGACCTAACAGTCTTATATGTAAATCCTCTAGCAAGGTAACATTCTGAATGAGTGTTTGAAATCCTTTGACAAGGTCACTTCTAACAAAGTGAAGATTCTAACAGATCTGAGGTAAATCCCTTAATCGGGTCACATCTAACAATGTGTTTATGTAATTTCTAATGGGATTGGCTTTTAACCGAGCATACTCTAGAAGGGTATATTTCTTAGTGGGTCCGAAATCCCACAGTGGTTTTTCCCTATTTGGGTTTCCACGTTCAATCTAGTGTTAAATGTGTTGTGATGTTTTAAGTTTGTTAGTTTATGAGTCTGAATAATTTACAGTCTAGGTTGCATATTAAAGTAAATACTACCAAGGTTGAATCTATTGAATATATTGAATTGTGAGTTTATATGATTCACCCCCTCACCTCTCATCTTACTAACAATAAATATCCATAATAAAATAATCAAACAATTACACAATATTCACATAAACATATAATCAAACCCACTTACACCAAGGGGACAAACATAACGCAAGACTCTAACCACAACTTGCATCATGGTGCAATCGACAAGGTACACATCTTAGACCTAGAGTGTGTGAGGGAAACTATGTCATCTCCGACAACTTGCCATTCGGATAAAGACACGCTTAGACCTATGAAGCTAGGTGGAGTCGATGTCCAGTACTTGCAAACCTGCATCAAAGACCAACACAACATATACGATACATATACCTTATAATAAACAGGCAAGTGTTAGAGAATCGCGATGACATATCCCACTCGCAATGAGTGATGTGGCATCATCTCTACTCATGAAGATAGTCACGCAATATAATATCAAAATATCGCATAGAATCATCATCATAAAATAAGGTTAGTATCATCACAAGTCATTTAATCCACATAAGTCCTAACATTGATGATACCATGTAAGATAGCAAAAGAGTCATAAATAACCATCATAAGTCTAAATAAGCCTATCTAAACGCAAATAAAAATGCAAGTCTAGAAGGGACACTACATGCATACCCATAAACATATAAATAAATAGAATGACAAGCACATTCATATAGCCATATTTCATAAATTGATAAATTATTTGCAAGATCCAAGGGAAGGAAATATAGTAACTTATAGAATCATTTGTACGAAGTTGTTGTGAAACATGTACAGAGCTTGGGTCGGCCAACATAGTAATAAGTATTCTCTAAACCACAATAATTAAATTTTGTTTGGAAATTGGAACACTAAAAGCTATGTGCCACAATAACAAATAAGATTATTATTTTTTATTACTTTTTATCCAAAGCTATTAACAAGAAGCCTTCCACACAAAGTAAAATAGCCAAACATAAAACTAAGTAGTAACATGGATATCACCATTTCAAATGAATGACATTTTCATTCAACCAAAGAACAACAAACAAGGTAATTCTATTAGGAACGAAGAGAACTATTTCCCAAATTCATATGTAAAGAACAAGGGAAAGATCAGTAAAAATGTAAATAATGAGAAGCAAAAGTAATTATCAATTTTGAATCTGAGAACACAAAGAATGAAATGCTAGAATTGGAACAATGCAAGCTCTATGCCACAATAACATACAAGATTATTGTTTTTCATTACTTTTTCTCCAAAGCTATTAACAAATAGCCAACCATAAAATAAAATAGTAAGGTGGATATCACCAATTCAACTGTATGAACGACATTTTAATTCAACTGAAGAACAAAAAGCATGGTAATTCTATTAGAGAACCAAGGAAGTGCTTTCCCAAATTCAAATGCAGAGAACAAGGGGAAGTTCAATAAAAATGCAAACAATGAGAATCTAAAAGTAATTGTCAATTTTTAATTTGGGAATGCAGAGAATGAAATGTCAAAATTTAATCTTACAGCCCTTTCATCAATAAGGTTTTTAAAATTTTCTAACATACAAAACCCTCAAGCGCTCAACTATATGAAGGCAAAAACTAAATATTCCCACAGAATCTGCATAGACACAAAAATGCATCGAAAAACATGACAGATAGAATTACCTTGTGTCTCCAACAGCACATTTTACCTGCAACATTGTAGCGACAACCCAAAACATAGATGGAGAAAAAAGAGATAAATTACCCAAGATGAAGAGCATAGAACAAGACGAGACACATAATGAAAAAGATAATGAAATCCCTTAAACTAGTAGAGATGTGGAATGAAAACACAAACAATGAAAACCTTAAATTAATTAATTGACAAAGTAATTGGGACACATAATCAAAATACAAAAAATGGAAAACCCTCAATTAATTAAGTCAAAGAGTAGCACAGACACAGAATGAGAATGCAAAAATGAAAACTCTAAATTAATTAAGTGATAGAATAGCCCTTGAATTAATTAAGCAACAAAGTAGTAGACAGGGAGAATGAAAATTCACACAACTAAAACACAGACAATCAAACCTTGGAATTTAAATTTTATCATTTTTTTATCATCACAATGAAAGCCCCTAAATTAGCAGAGACATATAACCAAAATGTAGACAATGGAAACCCTAAATTAGATAATTGACAGAGTAAATGAGAGACATAGAATGAAAACACAAACAATGAAAAGCTATCAATTAATTAAGTGGCAGTGCAACACAAACAAAGAATGAAAATGCAGACAATAAAAACCCTAAATTAACTAAGTGACAAAGTAATTGAGATGCACAATGAAAATATAGATAATGAAAAAACCCTAAAATTAATTAAGCGACATAGTAGCTGACACAAAGAATGGAAACATAGATAATGAAAACCATAAATTTATTAAGTGGCAAAGTAATTAAGAAACACAACTAAAACATAGAGAATGCAGACATTGAAAATCCTAAATTGATTTAGTGACAGAGTAAGTGAGACACACAATGAAAACAAAGACAATGAAAATGCATCAGACAAAGAATAAAAACACAAATAATGAAAACCCTAAATTTATTAAGTGACAAAGTAACTAAGAGACACAAGTAAAATGCAGACAATCAAACCCGAAAGATTTTATTGTTTTTTATCACCACAATTTTTAGAATTGTATCACCTACCAAACCCTCAATACATCAACTATAAACCCAAAAGTCTTACAGAGTCTGCACAACCACAACAAAATAAAAATGCAAATAGAGAAACAAAATCATTGAATAGATTATTTAAGCGACATAGTAGTGGACACAAAGAATGCAAACATAGAAAATGAAAATCCTAAATTTATTAAGTGGTAGAGTAATAGAGACACACAACTAAAACACAAAGAAGGCAAACAATGGAAATACTAAATTAATTGAGTGATAGAGTAACTGAGACACAGAATGAAAACCCAATGAACACAGAGAATAAAAACATAGAAAATGAAAACCCTAAATTTATTAAGTTGTAGAGTAACCGAAAGACACAAGGAAAATGCACACAATCAAACCTGAAAAATAAATTTTCATTTTTTATCACCACGATTTTTAGAATTGTATCACCAGTAAAACCCTTAATACATCAAGTTTTAACCCAAAAATATTATAGTCCTCACAATGACAACAAAACCAAAATGCAAATAGACAATGAAAACCCACACGATGAACTTCTAATCAACAACAAATAAGATAAATTAAAGTTAGAATTACCTTGGTTGTCTAGCCAAAACACAAAAGATATAATTGTCTCACTTCTCTAGTAACACCCCTTAAACAAAATGCACAAAGAGACAAGAGAGAGCCTTTGCAATTTGAAATGCAGAGGAGAAGCTGAGAATTGTTGGATATTGTTGCTGCTAGGATATGTTGTTGTCATTGATGTCAACATATTCCTGTGTTTTGGTGTTGCAGAGAGCTATTTGGTGTTTCAGTGATTGCATTGAGTTGATATAGTTGATTTATCTATTTGAGATGATGGAATACTTCATTCCTTATTGGTTTCAGTGATCTAAAAGTTTACTTGATCATATTATTTGATCTAGTTTGTAGTTCAGTCTTTCTGTGCAGTGGTTGGTAGAGTTTGGTATTTGATCCGGTGAGCTCCAGTATGATTGTATCTCTGGTTGTAGATTTGGGAGAATGTTTGGATTTTAATGTGTATCTTCATTTTATATGGTTCATGATTTGGTGCTCTGCAATATATCTTTCTAGTCCAAATTGTTATTGTTGAGTGTTCATGTGAGTTAGCATGTTGATCGATGAAGATTTGAATAAGTGGTGTTGGTGCAACTATTGCGGATGGTTCTAAATTGCTTGTTGGTGTTTCTTGATCATTTCCTATTTGTTTTGTTGGTCCACATTGATCCTTGTACGTGTTCTTGGTGATTTTGTTGATCCGGTGATATTCTTTGTGTTATGCAATATTCTTGGTGGTGTAATGTGTTGCAGTTGTTCTTGATGAGATTTCAGGTGGTGATGCATGTTTGGAGATTTTATTTAGGTCCATGTTATGTCATCTATGAGCTTATATTGTTCTGGTGGTTTATTTATGTGTTGTGAGATGTAATTTTGTAATTGAGGGTTGAGGTTTGTTCAACCTTGTAGTCAAGGTTGATGATTTGTATATATAGGTGATTTAGTCATGTAATTTGGGTGTCAATTGTGTGTCTGCATTATCAAAGAGTGGTATATGTGTGTATAAGTTAATTTATTCTTCGGTGTGGTGTATTGAGCAGAGATTGTTGTAGATGGACAAATATGCTTAATCAGAACTATCATCAGGCATTAAGAGATGCTATATTTGCAGTTCATGTAATCTGGATTGTAGTTTGAGTCTTATTGTAAGGTAGTGAACCTTCCTTGAGGGTTCAAGCCTTCTAGGTCATCTTATTTTGAGAAATGAGCTCAAGAAAGTGTGCCTAAATGCATGTGCATTCCCCATTGTAATATTTACACATACTACTACAAAGTCATCTTATTGTGGGTAGGTTCCCACCATGGTTTTTCCCTTAACTGATTTTTTTCATGTCAAAATCTTAGTGTTATGTGTGTTGGTGTGATTGTGTTTATCTTTATTCTTGTTGCAGTTGTTTAGATCTAAGATTATGATTAATTTGCTTAATCTGGTGAAAACCAATTCACCCCCCCTCTCTATTTTTCTTCTTGGTTGCTGCTAATAATTGGTATTAGAGATAGATCCTCTGGAAGAAGCTTGACCACTTGAGGAGATCCGGGATGGCAACTTATGTATTCAAGAAGGAGAGTCCTAGATTTGATGGAAGCAATTATACTTTTTGGAAGAACCAAATGGAAGTTAATTTGAAATGTCTTGGAGATGAGTACTAGAAGATTACAAAGAATGTCTACAATGTTCCTCAGAATGGACCGGTTACTATTGCAAAGATCAAGGATGTTGAACATAACACAAGAGCTAAGGAAGCATTGTTGAGTGCCTTAACTGATTCAGAGATGACTAATGTGATGGGTTTGCAAACTACACATGAGATCTAGAAGAAGCTAGAGACCTTGTATGAAGGAGATGTGCAAGTTAAAGTTGCTAAGTTGTAGAGTTTGAAAGAAAAGTATGAAGCATTGAAGATGGGAGATGATGAGAATATAACATCCTTTATGGATAAGGTGAATGAGCTTATCATGAATATCAGATGTGTCGATGGAACCCTTGAAGAAGATGAGATTGTTGCTAAGGTGTTGAGATCATTGTCTCTTGCTTACAAACATAAGGTAGATACTATTGATGAGATCCAGAGTGTGACTACTATGACTAGAGACATGTTGGTTGGGAAGCTTGTTGCATTTGAGTTGAGAAAATTTGGAGAATCGCATGGGAAATTTGAGACTGCATTAAAAGCCTTTGTATCCAGGAAACAAAAGTATGATCCAGGAGAAAGTTCATGTTGGGTATCCAGATTTGATAGAGAGAAGAGAGAGATGGAAGAACAAGAAAGAGAATTGGATGAGCTTGAAGCCCTTATTGCTCGAAGATTGCCTAAAGGAGCTAGTAAGTATGATGGAAAGTTACTTTTGAAATGTTTCTCTTGTAATAAGATAGGACATTTTGCTTGTAGGTTCCCTGAGAGAATGTCTAGATATGATAAGCATGAAAGATGTGATAGATCTAATAAGCATGATAGATATGAGAAGCATGGTTCTATATCTTTCAATGATAGGCCCTACAAGCATGGTTCTATATCTTTAAATGGTAAGCATAATATTGATGATGTCTTGTATGTTGAAGGTTTCAAGCATAATCTTTTGAGTGTTAGATAGATGGTTGGCAAGGGATATGATTTGCAATTCAAGAATGGTAAATGTAAGATCCAAATGCCTCCAGTATAGATATTACATCAGGTACTAAGACTAAAGGTAATATCTTTCACTTGAATGTTGGTGAGAAAAGTTGTTTGATTGCTCAGATTGATAAAAGTTGGTTGTGGCATAGGAGAATGTGTGATGTTAATTTTGACTACATGATAAGGATAAGTTCTACTCAAGTTGTTAGAGATTTGCCTAAAATTATGAAGCTTGCTAATCCGATATGTAAGGAATGTCAGATGGGAAATCAAACAAGAACTTCATTTAAGAGTAAGTTGTATTTATCTAATGGATTGCTAGATCTTGTTCATACTGACTTATGTGGTCCTACTAGAGTGAGAAGCATGCAAGGTGATAGATATTTCATGTTGTTGATTGATGACTATTCAAGGATGATGTGGGTTACCTTATTAAGAGAGAAATCAAAAGTATTGGAGAAATTCAAGATATTCAAAACTAGAGTGGAGACTGAGACAAGATTGAAGCTGAAGTGCATGAGATCTGACAAAGGAGGAGAATTTACATCTGGAAAATCTAATACATTCTGTGAGAGGAATGGAATTAGAATACAATTATCTTCTCTTAGAACCCCTTAGCAGAATGGAGTTGTTGAAGGGAAGAACATGACTATCTTGGATGTTGCAAGGGTTATGCTGATTAAAGGAAATGTTGCACAGACCTTTTAGAGAGAAGTTGTTAGCACTGTTGTATACACATTTAACTAGGTGCATGTTAAAGGTGATTCTGGTAAGACTCCTTATGAGCTATGGTTTGGTCATGTTCCTACAGTTAGATATTTCAGTTTTTGAAAGTAAATGTTGTATCAAGAGAGATGAGGATATAGGAAAGTTTGATGCATGATGTGATAAAGGAATCCTCTTGGGATATTCTACTAAGCATAAAGCCTACTGATGCTACAATAAGAGACTAAAGAAGATAGTTGAGAGTGAAAATGTGAAGGTGGATGAATATCTTGGAAAGAAGATCAGAGCATATAGATATGATTGTGATGATGAAGATGTTGTGCCTAAGCCTATGCAGACTGAGATCTTGAAGCAAGATGATCTGGTGGAGATAGTTAATCTAAATATTACTGGTGCCAGTGAAGAAGTGCAAGAGCTTGAAAATCAAAAAAATTAGAAGACTCCGAGGTATGTAAGATTGAATCATTCAAAAAATCAAATTATTGGTGACAAGAATAAAGGTGTGATGACTAGGAGAAGAATTATTGTTGAAGGGATATGATTGATTTCAAAGATTGAACCTAAAGATGTAGCAAAAGCATGTAAGGATGAAAATTGGATAAAAGTAATGGAAGAAGAGCTGAATTAGATTGAAAAGAACAACACTCAGGAGCTTGTTCTGAGACCTAAAAATAATAATGTGATTGGTACTAAATGGGTGTTCCAGAATAAATTAAATGAATACGGTGAAGTTGTCAGAAACAAAGAAAGATTGGTATGCAAAGGGTATTCTCAAATGGAAGGTATTGATTATGAAGAAACTTTTTCTCCTGTAGCTAGAATTGAAGTTGTTAGATTGTTGCTTGCATATGCTACTTACAATAATTTCAAGGTATATCAAATGGATGTCAAGTCATCCTTTTTGAATGGTGAGTTTGAAGAGGAAATCTACATTGAGCAACCAGATGGATTTTCTTTATCAGATGAAGGTGATATGGTATGCAAATTGAAGAAATCTCTATATGGACTGAAACAAGCCCCTAGAGCCTACTATGCAAGATTGGATAAGCATTTGTTGAAGTTGGGATTCTGTAAAGGTACTGCTGATAGTAATTTATATTTCAAAGTTGAGAATGATAATATTTTGATTGTTGAAGTCTTTGTTGATGATATCATTTTTGGCAGTGATGATGATTTGAGTATGAAGTTTGTTGATGATATGCAAAAGGAATTTAAGATGTCTATGATAGGTGAGATAAAATTATTTTTAGGATTGTATATTACTCAGACCAATAAAGGTATTTTCATTTCTCAATCTAAGTATGTAAAGGAATTATTGAAATTTTTTGGGTTAGCTAATTCTAAGCTTGTTGGAACTCCTATGGTGACTCGATGGAAGTTGTCTAAGAATGATGAATCTCAAAAAGTAAATCAAACTTTGTATAGATCTATGGTTGGGGGATTATTGTACTTAACTCAAACTAGACTAGATATTATGCATGTTGTTTGTCTTTGTGCCAGATTTCAAGCAGATCCTAAAGAGACGTGTTATTGTTGTGAAGAGGATTTGTAAATACTTGAAGGGGACTGTTGACTATGACTTATGGTATCCGAAGAATGATGATTTCCTGTTGTGTTCCTACACTAATGCTGATTGTGTTGGTGGTGATGATGACCAAAAGAGAACTACTAGTGGAGAATTCTTTTTGGGAAAGAAGTTGATTTCATGTCTAGTAAGAAACAAGATGTTATATCTTTATCTACTGTTGAAGTTGAAAATATTTTTGTTGCTAGTAACTATACTTAGGTAGTTTGGATGAAGAAGATGTTGAAGGATATTAGAGTTATTTATGATGAGCCTATTGTTATATATTGTGACAATTCAAGTGCTATCAATATTTCAAAGAATTTGGTGTTGCATTCTAAAACAAAGCATTTGTCTATAAAGTATCATTTCTTAAGGGAGAAAGTCAGTGATGAGGAAGTTAGATTGGAATATGTATCTACGAAGGATCAGATTACATATATTTTCACTAAGCCTTTTCCTAAAAATACATTTGTCCATTTGAGAGACAATTTAGGGGTCTTTGTCCCTCCTAATAACTATATGCATGGAGTTGCATCAATCTGGTGGATTTCAGAGCCTTATCATTTTGTCTGGGTTGATGAGTTGGTGTTGCTACTCAATCGGAGTAGTCAGTATGTGGTTCAGATGTTGAGTTGTGCTTTTATCCAAAGGGGGAGAGATTTTCCTTCTTTAAGGATGAGTTTTGGGGAGAAAGCATAATTTATATTCTGTCTTTGCCATTGTTGTCAAAGGGGGAGAGAGTGATGTGAAAAACTACCTTATCTTTAGAGCTTTATGTTCATGATCTTAGGGGGAGTTTGTTGCAGATTGTTGGTATTGATATATTCCTTTGCATTGATTGTTTTTCAAATTCATATGTTGCCATCAATGCCAAAGGGGGAGATTGTTGGATATTGCTCCTACTAGGATATGTTGTTGTCATTGACGTCAACATATTACTATGTTTTGGTGTTGCAGAGAGTTGTTTGGTGTTCCAGTAATTGTATTGAGTTGATATAGTTGATTAATCTATTTGAGATGTTAGAATACTTCATTCCTTATTGGTTTAAATGATCTAGAAGTTTACTTGATCATATTATTTGATCCAGTTTGTAGTTCAGTCTTTCTATGCAGTGGTTGGCAGAGTTTGGTATTTGATCCGGTGAGCTCCGATATGATTATATCTTTGGTTGTGGATTTGGGAGAATTTTTTGGATGTTCATGTGTATCTTCATTTTAGATGGTTCGTGATTTGGTTCTTCGCAAGCTATCTTTCTAGTCTAAATTGTTGTTGTTGAGTGTTCCTATGAGTTAGCATGTTGATCGATGAAGATTTGAATAAGTGGTGTTGGTGCAACTATTGTTGATGATTCTAATGTGCTTGTTGGTGTTTCTTGATCGTGTCCTATTTGTTTTGTTGGTTTGCATTGATCCTTTTACATATTATTGGTGATTTTGTTGACCTAGTGATATTCTTCATGTTATGTGGTATTCTTGGTAGTGTAACATGTTGCGGTTGTTCATGGCAAGATTTCTGGTGGTGATGTGTGTTTGGAGATTTGATTCAGGTCCATGTTATGTTGTCTATGACCTTATTTTGGTTTGGTGGTTTATTTATGTATTGTGAGATGTAATTTTGTAATTGAGGGTCAAAGGTTTGGTCAACCTTGTAGTCAAGGTTGATGATTTATATATATAGGTGATTTAGTCATGTAATTTGGGTGTCAATGGTGTGTCTGCATTATTAGAGAGTGGTATATGTGTGCATAAACAAATTTATCTTTTGGTGTGGTGTATTGAGCAGAGATTGTTGCAAGGCAGACAACTATGCTTAACTGGAACTACCATCAAGCATTAGGAGATGTTATATTTGCAATTCATGTAATTTGGATTGTAGTTTGAATCTTATTGTAAGGTAGTGAATCTTCCCTGAGGGTTGGAGCCTTCTGGGTCATCTTATTTTGAGAAATGAGCTCTAGGAAGTGTGCCTGAATGCATGTGCATTCACCATTGTAATATTTACACATACTACTACAGAGTATCATCTTATTGTGGGTAGGTTCCCACTATGGATTTTTCCTTAACCGGGTTTTCCACGTCAAAATATTGGTGTTATGTGTGTTGGTGCAATTGTGTTTACCTTTATTCTTGTTGCAATTATTTAGATCTTAGATTGTGCTTAATTTTCTTAATCTGGTGAAAACTAATTCACCCCCCCCCCTCTCATTTTTCCTTCTTGGTTGTTGCTAACAAGAACCGCAATGTATATGTAGACAATGAAAACCCAAAATTAATTGTGAACTTCATTTCTATAAGAAAGTTAAGTAGCAGAACAACCTCCTACACTAACCTTGATAGGAGTATATTGCAAAAACTTTTACAAATCATTACAATAGTTATAGAAACTTAAAAGAAATAGACATAATAGCATACATACCACAACACAATGATTTACATGGGGAAAACCCTTTTGGGAGAAAATCCCCACACTCCAAAAGTCGCCCAATATATTATTAAAAAATCAATAACAAATTACATTATACTTGTAGAGAAAGCTCTTCATGGGAGTACCACCAACTAGAGATTCAAATGTAACTCAATAGCTATAAGACTCTTACACACAACCTTTATCTCATGCACCTCATATATAGGAGATACAATACATGAAATCGTCAAATGATATTACAAAACCATAGACTAAAACCACCCAATAAAGTGGAAGCAACCTTATCCCCAATCTAGATGCACTATGATATGTAAAAACACATATCAACACATGCTCCTCCCTTTTACAGCTCATTTATGTGTCTGATGTATTTTAATATTTCCTAATTCAAGAGACCAAACTTTCAGAGGCCATAACTTGTGAACTGGGTGTTTGAATGACAGATCATTTCAAGCACTAGAAATCTCACAAAGTGATCTATCACCTCATAATTGGATAGGTCAGTTATGCCCATTTTTTAAGATGTTTCAGAGCCTTTAAAGTCCTCAAAATTAAATTTAAACTTTTCATTGCAGCCTTCGAAATTGAAAACTTTAATATCTTCAAATCTAGTTATGATCTTGCAATGAAAATTTGTTGGTATGCTTATCTAGCCAGTTCAAAGATTTTGAAAAACTTTTGAACCAATTTATGCCTAAATAAGAATATTTCTATAAATAGTAACCTTATGTAAATGCAAGGTTGAAACACCATTTTCCTAACATTCTCCCACTTTTTGAACACCTTGCAAGAGAAAAGGAACTATAAACATAATAAATTAATTGCTATGGGCCATGAGGACCACAAAATATCAACACCATCATAAATTCTCTATTCTCAAAGCCTTAATTAAAGAATCTATAACATTCATAAAAGTCTCTACCTTGACAAGCTTCACCCTACCATCTTTGACCAAATCTTTGACAAAATGATATTGAATATCAATGTGCTTGGTTTGGTCATGAAATGTTGGGATCTTAGCTAGACAGATCACACTCTGACTATCACAATAAATGATCATTGCACCTTGTTTAATTTCAATATATGAACACAGTCTTTTAAGCCAAATGGCTTCTTTACAAGCATGCATATATGCCATATACTCTACTTTTATAGTGGACAAAGCAACCAAAGCCTTTCACTAACTCATCCGACTAATTTCACAACCAAATAAAGTAAACATATAAGCACTGGTGGCTCTTCTGCTATCAATACCACTTTCCCAATCTAAATCCACATACTATGAGTATCAAGGGAAATCACGTATCCTACCAAATTCCCATTATAACACAAAGAATACTTTGAGGTACTCTTCAAATATCTAAAGACCCTTTTAATTGCATCCTAATGAACTCTACCAAGGTTAGACATATATATGGAAAGAACTCCCACTTCTTGGGTAATGTTTGGTCTAATACAAATCATAACATACATCAAACTTTCAACTGCACTTTGGTAAGACACTTTGCTCATGTCTTCCATCTCTGACAAGGATGTAACAATCCAAAATCGATAATTTTTTTCCAACTGTAAAAGGAACACACAATGGTCTACAATCCTGCATGTTGAACCTTTATAAAATTAAATTCACATACTTACTCTGGCCTAGCCTTAGCTTTATGTTCACCCTATCTCTTCTAATCTCCATCCCAAGAATGTATATTGTTGCACCAAGATCTTTCATTTCAAATTTAGCAGTGAGTAGAGACTTTAGTTCTACAATCATGTCTTATTCTTTACCAATGAATAACATATCATCAACATATAATGCAATGTACAAGAAATAATCACCATTAGATTTATAATAAACACAATGATATGATTTAGAATGTTCAAATCTCAATCTCAACACAAATGTATCAAATTTCTGGTACCACATCCTAGGACTTTGCTTGAGGCCATACAAAGATTTCTTCAATTTACAAATCAAATTACTTTTACCTTTTACCACATAGTGCTCTAGTTGTGTCATATAAATATCCTCCTCCAAATCACCATGAAGAAAAGCAATTTTCACATCCATTTTCTCAACTTCTAAATCATAAGAAGCAACAATAGAAAGAAAAAATCTAATGGATGTCATTTTTGAAATAGGAGAAAATATCTCACCAAAATCAACACCCTAAATCTAAGAGTAGCTTTTTGCAACCAACCTTGCTTTATACATCTCAATACCTCCATCTGAACCAATATTTTTCTTGAACACCCTTTTAAAACCAATAGGTTTTTTTCCTTTAAGAAAAGGTACAAGATCTCATGTATCATTCTTTTTCAAAACTACCATTTCTTCTTCCATAGCAATCTTCTAGGATTCTGCATCATTCATACCTAATGCCTCTTCTATATATCTAAGTTCATCCACATTAGTATTCAAAGAAAAAATACATTTCCAATCATCAAGTGAATACCTTTCAGGTGGTTGTCTATGTCTTGTAGACCTTCAAACGAGTTGAGTTCGAGGTTCTTCCTCCTCTTCTGAAGATTCAGAGCTAGATGAGCTCTCCTCAACTTCTTGCCTATCAAGTGGTCTCAATTCAACTCTTTAAAGCTTAGAAGGGAATTGAATCACATCTTCTTGTTTAGTTTGTTATGGTTGCAATGTAACAAAAGGAGACTTAATTTCTCTAAAAATAACACTTCTACTATGTATTACCTTTTGTACAATAGGGTCCCAAATCTTGCATCCTTTCACATCATAACTATGTCCGATTAAGATACATTTCACAACCTTGTTCTCCAATTTTGTTCACTTCTCCGTTGACATGTGCATATGCCTCACAACCAAAAACTCTAAGATGTCTCAATGAAGGCTTGTGACCTGACCATGCTTCCATAGGTGTTTTATCAACAAGAGTTGATGTAGAAGACCTATTAATTAGGTAGCAAGTGGTGGCAACAACTTCAGCCCAAAAATTTTGTTCTAGACCAACACCACTCAACATACTCCTAGCCTTCTCCATCAATGTCATGTTCATTCTTTCTGCAACTCCATTTTGTTGTGGAGAATATTAAGTCTTTTGTCTATTAATGTCACAGTCTTTACATAATCTATCAAAATCATCAGAGAAAAATCCACCACCATTATCAGTCATCAAATATTTTATTTTCTTTCCATTCTACAACTCAACCATTTCTTTAATTCTTTAAAACAACTCAAAACTTCATATTTACTCTTTTAAAAGTATACCCTTGTCCTTCTACTTAAATCATCAATAAATGAAACATAATATGTAGATTTTCTAATGGAAGGAACATCTACAAGACCAAACACATCAGAATGAATAAGATCCAATACCACAAGATTTATGAGAACTCGAGTAAAACCAAATGTCATTTTATTTTCCATAAATGCAATGCTCAGAGAAATCAAAGTCAATATTATAATCATTCAAACCTTCAACAAGTTTTTTATTTTTCAAGGTCCTTAGACCCTTTTCTCTAATGTGGCCAAGCCTCTGGTGCCATATCATAGTCTTCTTTGTAGGTAACTTTTCTTTAGAAGAAAGAGCACCCTTAGGTACCCAAAATCTATGTCCGTCCATTCAAGGTGAAACCCTCAAATCTTCCAATGAAGTATCCACAAATTTACTTTTTACAAAAGTACTATTACACTTAACAATTTATGCCTCTAGCTTATACAAAGTGCCAAATTTGACAACTCTAGCAATCACCATAGCACCCTTAGCCATTTTATATCATGCATCATAAAAGACTACCTACACACCCACATCTATCAGTTTTCTCATAGATAATAAATTTTGGTTTAATCTAGGGCTATGCAACACACCGCTAATCCTTTTTATTCTACCATCAAGAAACCCTATTCTAGCTTTATTGTGACCAACAATATCTTAATGTGAATCATCTCCCAATTACACCTTACCTCCATTAAATTCTTCATATTCAGAAAACCAATCTCTATTGAAAGTCATATGAAAAGAACCTAAGTCATTTAACCATGCATCATTACCTGCATGAGTAGCCATAGCTGCAATGAATGCATCACCATCTTCCTTGTCAAACTCATAATTAGAATCAAACTTCTTATTTTTTCTTGTTCTTTTCTTCTTTGTGGTCCTTACGAATGTGTCCTAATTTACCATAATTCCAAAAAATGACTTTGGACTTTCCAGGATATTTTAATCTCCCTCTAGACTTGGATTTATTACATTTCTCATTCTTCTTGCCTTTTTCCTTGGGTCTTCCACAAACAATTAGGGATTCCTTTAAACTATTGGATACCTTCCTTCACACCTCTTCTCCAAGAAAGGAACCCACCACATCTTCAGACTTCAAAACAACAAAATTACTACTGATAGCCATAACAAGAGAATCTCACGAATCAGGCAAAGAACAAAAGAAGATCTGATATTTCTTCTCCTCGTCCATTTTGACACCAATTGATACCAATTGAGCCACCAACATATTAAATGCTTCCAAGTGGTTAGTTATCCATCCACCCTCTTCCATTCTCAAGGAATACAATTTCTTCCTCAAGAAAATTTGATTCAATACAGATTTGGCTTGATACATTTCACCAAGCTTGGTCCATAACTTCTTTGTAGAGGTCTCTTCTTGGACATTGATTAGAAAGGAGTCTACCAAGAACAATCTGATTAGACCCTTAGCTTTATGGTCCATATCATCATATTGAGTAGTCATAGTAGGATCTGAAGGTCTTGAGACATTCGTATTAATAAGATCCTACAAATCTCAATCTATTAGTGGATCTTCCATTTTCAACTTCCACATCTCAAAATTACTTCTAGAAAATTTCTCCACCTCTATTCTTCTAGACAAACTTGCCATCTGAAAATTCTTGCAACAGGATCAAAAAGTATCTTCTGCACAAGCTCCCACTCAAATCTAGATTAGTTCAAAAAACCCAACAACCCACAACTGAAACCAAAAGTGATCAAGCTCTGATACCACTTGTAAGGAAGTTAAGTAGTGGAACAACCTCCTACACTAACCTTGAGAGGAGGATAATGAAAAAAATTCTATAAATTGTTACAATAGTTATAGAAACTTTAAAAAAATAGTCATATTAACATGCATACCACAACACAGTGATTTACTAGGGGAAAACCCTTTTGGAAGAAAAACCCTAGACTCCCAAAGTCACCCAATATATTATTCAGAAATCAATAACCAATTACAATATACGTGTAGAGAAATCTCTTCATAGGAGTACCTCCAACAAAGATTCAAAGGTACCTCAATAGCTATAAGACTCTTACACACAACCTCTATCTCACGCGCCTCATAGGAGATACAATACATGAAATCATCAAATGATATTACAAAACCATGGGCTCAAACCACCCAATAAAGTGGAAGCAACCTTATCCCTAATGTAGATGCCCTATGATGTGTCAAAACACACATCAACACATTTTCCTCCCTTTTACAGCTCACTTATGTGTTCGATGCATTTTAATATTTCCTATTTTAGGAGACCAAACTTTCAAAGGCCATAACTTGTGAATTGGGTATCCGATTGATGAACTATTTAAAGCACCCAAGATCTAACAAATTTCTCTATCACATTGTAACTAGATATGCCATTTATGCTCACTTCTTTGGATGTTTCGGAGCCTCTAAAGTCCTAAAAAATAAATTTAAACCTTTCATTGCAACCTTCAAAAGCAGAAACTTTAATATCTTCAAATCTAGTTATGATATTGCAACAAAAATTTGTCAACATGCTTATCTAGCCAATTTGAAGCTTTCGGGAAAATTTTGAACTAGTTCCTAAATGAAAACTTACTATAAATAGTAATCTTATGTAAATGCAAGGTTGAGACACAATTTTCCCAATAGTTTCCAGCAAGAGGCACAATGGAAATGTAAAGAATGAAAACCCAAAATTAATTATGAACTTCGTTTGTGATGATGGAAGTGATAGACACACTGGCTAAGGACACCAAACATGCTTAACATCAACCAAATCTTTAGCCGCATTAAATGTAGGCTCTTCATGTCACCGCCCAAGCTATCCATAGAGGAAGTTCTTGGTGGTATGTCACTTCACCACAATATTGCACTCCAACGCATAAGTAGAAGACATTCTTCGATTTGTCTTTTCATCACCCCGTCACTATCCAATGCACCAAACACGTCATCAACATGAAAATGGAGAGTGACCAGGAATTTTCAAGAAATACAATGATCACCAAAAGGTTGACACTTTGGAAGGAAAAATCTCACATAGATAGCTTATCAGCTATCAAGATACTTTCTCCTTGTTGGCCTCAAAATGGCCTATTTTGACCAATATTTTATAGAACTCTTGTATGTAATTTTTGATAGACTTACCTGCCTACTTTAAACTTGGTATCTTCTTCAATAAATTTAACTTATAATCAATGGGAATGAAGGGTCTCTTCAACATTTTCACCATTTGATTCCATCTTGATATCTTTTCTTTTCCTCTTTTATTCCTTTCTAGTTGTACTTCCTTTGACCAGGTACTAGCATGACCTTTCACTTTGGTCTTTATGAATTCTGATCTTCTTAGGATCTTTCACTTCCTCATAATCAAAGTATTTCTCCATATCATTGATCCAATCAATCAACTTTTCTAGATTAAGATTTCAAAAAATTTGGAAACTTTAATGTTTGGCCTTTTTCAAATTTTAGTCAAAAACTTTTTAATAGCCCCCAAATGATACAAGATGTTGAGATGTTTCTTTCACCATTCACTTTATTTTTCAATTTCACTCATTGGGATGAATTTTCATGTCCATACATGCTCATACAAGATGACTTAACAAAAATAGAAAATGATTATTTTTTTCCTTTTCAAACTTATGATTGTCCTAACCTTGTAAGTGTCATAATGGGCTCTAAAACAACTAAAGAAACATACCAAATAGAAGGAAAATATTGTTGAATATCTGAAATATTGAGACAGGAGGGGTGAATCAATATTCCCTTGAACTTATTAAAACTTCTAACTAGCCAATCACATAACATAGTTTAAATGCAGTAAAGAAGTTTAACACATAACACCAGATCTGTACGTAGAAAACCCAATATGGGAAAAACCATGGAGAGAGTGTTCTCTCAGGAATGATGTACAAAATTTGAAATGTTAGAGTTGCATCTGACATATGCATAGAATATAGTTCCTTTGAAGTGCACAAAACTATCTTATACATTCACTGCACATAATCCGCACAACAATATTACATCCACAGACTTTTTTGCATGTACACAATTAGCTATTTTTCAACAACCATCCTTCTAACATGCATCATAGATGGCTATATATATCTGCATCAATTGTTCTAATGATTCGGCTCAACTAGATGGGGTGAGACCTGACTATCCACACGCTATAGCAATGAAAAATATCTCCATGCGATGTCACCTTCCAAATTGATTTGTAAAATGCCTTGTAGAATACAACTTTACCATATCCAGATAGGATCGGAGTCAAGGACACCTCGAAGAGTCTTCTCTCAACACATATAGATAGGGCTGAACCCAAAACATCTTTTGGTAAGAGTAAATACCGGACCTCAAAGCTACATGAAGTAAACATACATATATTGCAAAAGAAACATTGTATACTTGAAGCAAACTTCCGGATTGAATCAAATGCATACATGTTAGACCAACTCAAATCCATGACATCAATGACAACATGCCAACAAATAATTTTTTCTTTTGGGTGATGCTAAATTTCCCTCACACCACTAGATGCTCCTACATCACCAATACATATGGAACTCACCTCTATATTGATTTCATCAACATCCAAGCTATAATACATAACCAAAGATCTACACACATAGTATAAACCGATTTCTTTGAGTATGTCCCATTCTACAATCGTGACATGTCATACCCCTAAATTATCCTAAAGACCACATTGTGTGGCCTCTCTCTCCCAACTCAAGAATTATTTCAATAATAGAAAATAAGTTTTCATTAGTTTATTATAAAAATTACAACATCCAACCATATAAATATCCTACTCTAATATATAAAAACATCACTAAATATTTTAGTTTTTCTCCTAGGTTCCCTTGGAAGTGATCCTAAAATTTATAGGACATGACCCCAAACACCTGAAAGGGACCACAATCAATTAGATGTGAACACAATTATAGGAAAGGGTTTCTATTACCTATCTCTTATACACAATTTCCTAATGTCACTTGGTCTTGCAACCTATATAATCTCACACCCACAAATTATCATCACTAAGGCATTGAAAAGTCAATACCTAGATATAGGATTTCTAAATATGATTTTTAAAAATCTATGTAATTTTTAGTTTTCTCTTATGACTTCTTTCATAGAAAATGTAGTATCTTACAAATAATAACTCATTTCCCTAGCCCAATTCTTCTTCCATATAAACTATCTCCCAATCCTCTTTTGTGCGGTGTGCTTCATTTTTTATTATCATTCACTAGACATTTTTTAATTTTCCATCTCTCATGCCTATTCCCCTCCCCTCCTTGATGCATTAATGTTCATCTCTCATACTACTCTCAACACATTTGAATATTACTATTCTATAATTTTGAATACCTTATTTTCTCTTTGTATCTATCACTCTTATCTTTTAGGGACATCTACTTATTTTCTTTTCTTGGGGAAAGAATACCTTTGATTATGTCTCCTTCTCCTGCCACTCCCTAATTTCTTATATTGTTTCTCTTTTTTTTCATATAATTTCATGGGGAAAACTTGATCTATGTCTTCGATCTAGTATCATGTCTAATGATAATTAATTTACTCTACCTAATTAAGACTCCAATCATTCTAATTACTTGGTCCCCAAACCTCATTTTGCCTCTAAGTCAATTGTTATGACTCCTAGCATAGAGTAGCCTAGGACCACTTCCCACTTGTTGTATGTTTGATCCAAGTTCATTAGTTTGGTTTTTATGCTAATTTTTTCATGATTTGTAGTACAAAGAGTGATAAGATCATTTATTTGTCTACTATTTTTGTTCTAGCCACTTCCTTCTACCATTATGGTTTTGGTTATATGAATCCTCTTTGCTCTATTTCTATAAAGGTTATAGTATATTATCTCTTTCTAGCTTCTATGTTCTAAATTTCTAGTTATAATCTTTAAATTTGTATATTGGACATTTACTACTCCCTTGCATGCAAGTAACTAATGATCACAAGTTGAAATATGGAACATGGAAAATATATTCTTGTTGTGTGTGCTTTTATGTATCCTTGATATTTTAGCTATTTCAATTTATGTCATTTACTTTCAATATTTTATTTTTTACTCTAGCATAACAATATTATCTAGTTGGGGATGACCCCACAATGCAGTGGTTAGCTACAAGCCTCCTACATGGGAGGTCATGGGTTCGAGTCTACTTGAGTGGTTCTTAGCTTTAAGGAAAAACTAAAAAATAGTGCTTCGACTGTGAACTATCTTAGTAACCTCTTTTATAATTTTTACTCTGTATTGTACCTATCTTAGTAACCATGTCTATAGCATGTTCTAGTACTCATTCAACCAATTTTTTTGGACCTATTCCCAAAATCAATTTCTAACATTTTACCTCTTCATGTTTTGGATCACTTTTTATATAATTTTCCAAACTTATCTCTATTCAAAGTCCACCACAATTGAAGTGATGTCACCACATTTTTTGTGGCGTAGTTGATATGTTATTAAATCGTATAGATGCCAAAATCTATCCCTTATATTTTTCGTTGAACAAAATCTAATAGCTAAACACTTTTTTACAATTTCATAGGAGGTTTTTCATTTTTTTTATAAAAGAACCTTCTCAATTGTTATACATAGAAGTTTTATTTTGTTCAAAAATAATAATTTATATTCATTTTGGAGAGCAACATAATTTCTTATACAAATCTTTCAACATGTGGATTTAATAGCACTTTCTAAAAGGTTTCTTTCTTATCACCTTTTTGATAATACTAGTTTAGCTTTTATATACATGGTCTTGAAAGATTCATCCATTTTCATTACACTTTATTAGAGGAAATGCAGACTTTTGTTATTGTTTCAAATAGGTCCCTTGAATATTATGTAGCATCTCTTTGCAGTTTTAAATAATCTTATTTATATTTCCTTTCTCATTCTTGAAAGTTGCAAACTTCTCTATTACTACTTCTATTATTCTTGAAAACTCTATTCTTTCCTTATTTCTTATAATTTCTACACGTTTATTTGGTCTCAAAAACTCTCTACTATTGCCATTTTTTTCTCTTACCAATCTAATGGTTATATTTCCCTCTCATATCTACACACATCATCACACTTATAGAAACCTCTAGATTCTTTTTAAAAATTAAATAAATAAAAAAAATTGAATGAATGTTTAACTTCTTAACATAGGTATACTAAAATTAACACAATCTAAACTTTTTTAGTGGTAGGATTGAAATATACTAAACAAGGGCCTAACCAAGGTAGAGTCCCAAGAAGCCTTGTTATAGACACAAGTTCATATATTAGTTTCATTCTTCTTGTTTTATATCTAAAACTATGAGCTTATATAGTAGTAGAATACAAACAATTAGACAAATTCTACCACATTTTAGAGGTTTTCATATTTCATATAGATTTTTACTCTTTATTTGTGTATCATTTCTTATTTATAATTGAAACAAGAGACACAAAGCATCATGTTCCTGCCATTAGTTTAGAGTAGATAAAACTTGAGACAAAGATAGAAGGGGAGAGGAAGAGAAAGAAATAGATAGAGAGATAGAGAGAGGTAGAGCTAGAGTTAAAGATAAAAATAGAGAGATACATATAAGAATATTGATAGATAAAGAGAAAGAGGTAGAGGCAGAGATAAAGATAGAGAGAGAGAGAGAGAGAGAAATAGATAAAGAGATATAAGTATATATCAGTGTCAGGATGATGTTTTGCGTCTCTTGTTTAAACTAGATTTTTCACAAACATATTGACTTAAAAAAATTAGGAGCAATAAATACAATTAATGTATTTAATTTAATAAATTGTCAATATGGTCAATTGTGCACATCCATTATAGTCGATAAACATGAGTTGCTTTTTATATCATGCTATACATTTGAAATAATAAAGTCGTTCCCCATGGACACATTAACAACTTTGGATTTGTGATCACAAATTAAGACAATGATGTTATTTTAATCTTCTCACATATTTCAAAAAAGAAGGCTTATCTTCTCTTTACCAACATGTGTAAACTACAAGTTCCAAAACAAATGGCTAAAAATGCTTACAGAGGTTATCCCAACCTAATATATATCATTATAATAAATTTCAATATTAATTAGATTAAAAAAATCAGTTCTTGAATTGACAATTTATTTAATTCAATTTATACATGATAACAAGTATTATTATTATTAAAATTTTCATATAATGTATATTACAATTAATTAATTATATATTCTATATTAAAATATCAAAAAAAATATATTTTCACTTTTGATTTTTCTGATTTTATACATTATAGTAATGGTAAGAGAAAATCTAAAATTTCATTATACTCTATCAATTAAATTTTTAATGCTCTACATTAAGTTATTAATTTATATTTACTAAAAAAAATCCATTTTAAAATAACCATGCAAATGTAAGTATAGTAATATAAAATTAAAGAATGGTTGATTGAAAGACATAAAATTAAGTAAAAATGCTATTTATAATGAATAAATGCATATTATATTACTATAATCTCCTTTCAAAAATATTTATTGCATATCTTAAAAATAGATTTTATCAAGCTTGAATTATTTAATATAATATCTAAGAAGTAGATTTTGTCAAGCTTGATTTGTTGACATTATACATCCAAAATCCCATCATAGTCTATCAATTAAATTTAGACTACATTACCCTATAATTATATGAATGAATGTTTATTATATTAATTTATAAAATATATATTACATTAGTTTAATACAATAAATTTATCTAATTTAAACTTTCAAAAAGGTTATCAATTACTCTTAGGAGGAGGTGAATGGTCGAGGTCGATTAATAATTTCTAACACACTTGAAGAGGAAAAATTGTTGGTCCATTAAAAACTTGAGTGTCAAATCAAAGTTATAATAATAATATATAAAAGTTATAAGACAATAATAATATGTTAATGGAAATAACCTTCTTAAAGCTAAATCATTTGTGTAGCCCACCACAAACATCAATATGTAAATTTAATAATGCTTATATATGTATAAAAATATTTTTTTTTTATAAAAATCTATTGTTAATGTGACGTGATGTCACTAATAATATGTTCTATGTATAATAGTAAAATAAATTGAAGTTAAAAGATGATTTGACATTTGTTCATGTAATTATTTTGTATTTTTTGTTGACAAAAATTGAATTTTATGTTTATTAAAAATAATATAGACCAATCATATGAAAAATAAATCAGTTTTTAAATAGGGAAAGACAATAGAGAAGCAAATAGTAAGACAAAGCAAAGCTAATAAAAGAGACTGGAATATGGTGATCCAGTTAATAAGATCCGCTGATATTTATGTATAATTTCTTATTTCTAACTGGATCCCAAAAGGGTGCATGGTCAATCTGCCAAAACGTTGTTTAGGACTGTGCCCATGGTCTTATTGATTTCAGTATAATGAGCTATATACTGATTGAAATATGATGGGCTACATACTGATTGAAAATTTATTAATCCAAAAGTTCAACAAATTGTGACTGCTAATTTCTAAATTTTACATTGCTCATGCTAGCCACCAATTCTCTTGTAGCAAAGGACGATTGGCATTCACATCCTGGTGGAGAAACATCATGGAGTCCTCCGTCGCAATCCCTGAGTGCTCATCTGACATGAATGAGTCATCCAGCAAGTATTCTGCTATCTCCTCTAGCCTGTTTCTGTTCGAGGACATTGAATAACTATCCTCACTTGTAGAAACTGAATGTCTAGAATTATGCAATACCTCTTCTGGATCAAAATGTTCAAATTCAGGGACAAGAGAAAGAAAGTTCTGTTCTGCATTGAAGAATCTTCTTGACAAATGGGGGGGATCATATTTGCCATGATCAGAGATGTAAACAGATGGTTGTAGTTGTAGTGGCGGATTGAAATTATTATATATGTTATCTGCCAACTGTGATGACCACCTATAGTATTGCCCTGCTTGATCTCTGTATGGCCCAAATCTTGTGTCATGAAAGTATGGGGATTCCACTCTTGCATTGAAACCTCTCTTACTTAGCATGTTCAACTGAGGGTCAGCTTCAATAAGCTTCGCATAATGTCTGTCAAGCACTCCTGGGGAAAACTGTAACACATGTATCCTGCAATGGAGAATATGAATGATAATTTGCTGTGAATGAAAGGTAAATATTGTTAATTGTACTCATTACTAACCTGTACAGAGTTGCTTGCCCTCCTGTAAAATCAGAAGTAGGCTGCCACTGCGTGTGCTTTCTTGGCTGGGGATTAGACTCCTTAGAAAACATTGGTGGCCTGGAGATCTAGACCACATATAAGATAATTAGAACATAAGGCTACTTGATTAAAATCTAATCTCAGGTGATTTTCAAAAAGTTTTCAAGCTCCTACCTGAATCTCTAAGATGCCTGGCCCATTCTCAGGACAGCTTGCGCTAATACCTGTGACATCTGACCATTGAATTTCTATTTTACTCTTCAGACCTCCCTCCAATACCTCCCAAACAAGTTTTCTCTTTGCAAAGTAACATTTTACAACCAAGTCTCCTTCATATCTAGAAACCCTCTGCCAAATCAAACATTAAAAATAAATTAAGCAACATGAAAACAAAGGTAAAGGACACACAACAAAAGTCTCAAGGTTTTCTTCATGAAATGCAGGCTGGTAAATTCTTAACTGCATCATTTCTCTAACTTAGTATGCAACAAAAGATTCAATTTTTGAAAACCCCAACAACAAGACATACAATTTTTACTGTACTAGAATCCTTTGTGAAAAATGAATTGTCTTTCTAAATTCAGCGGCCAAGCTAAAACATAAATTAGTGAACATTCCTGCAACTAGAACTGAAAGTGCCAAAATTCCATCCTATTTATTGCAGTATAGTGCCGTGTACAGTCATTTCCTTTATCTTCTATATCTCAATGGAGAAAGAAAAATAATGTGAGATAGATTGTAAAATATTCACCTCCCATTCCCCAATTTGCAAGCTTAAGGCTGAGAAGTTAGTAGCCTTCTTCTTGTCCTTGTCCTGATTCATTGTTGCCTGAGTGTTTGCATCTCTTGTTCTTCTCGCATCCTCACTTGGCTCATCCATTGCTTCTTCTTCCGAACCGTCAGGGCAGCTTCTCTGACACAGACTCCATTGAATAAGTTCTACCAAAGAAGGGGTTTTTTTCAAAGTTAATCCCAGAGGACTAGGTTCCTCTGAATTACTTGTAGAGACACTGCTTCCTTCATGTTCCCACTGCAACATGCCATATTTTACCCAGTTAATCACCATCTACAAACATATCCATATCCATACATTGTTAAAACATGCTATGAATGCCAAATGAGTATTAGCAACTGCCTACAAACATATCTTAACAATGCTACTGAACCCAAATAATAACTACCCACAAACATATCTATGTTTTACAACAAACCATGCCATGACTTCTCAATTAGTAACACTACGCACAGACATTTCTAATCTTTTGCAGCAACATGCCATGATTGCCCAATTACTAACTAATCAAAAACATTAACTACCCAGACATATCTATGATTTGCAACAACTTGCCATGATTGCCCAATTAGTAACTACTCAGAAAGTTCCATAGAAACGAGACTCGAACTTGGCGCGGACTCGGCAAGGCTGACCTGACTTGGGACTCGGCAAAAAATCGGCAGGACTGGACTCGGCAAAAAATCGGCAGGGCTGGGCAAAACATCGGCAGGGCTGGGCAAAAACTCGGCAGAACTCGACAAAAAAAACAATTTCTAGTGATTTTTGCCTAGAGGAGTCCCGGAGAGTCACAAGTCCCTGAGACTCCGCTAGAGTCACTAGGCTCGGGACTCGAGTCCTGGCGAGTCCTGGAACTCTGTCAGAAACATATCTACAGAATGCAGCAGCATGCCATGAATGCCCAATTAGTAACTATCCACAAACACTGCAACAACATGCCCCGAGTACCCAGTTAGTAACTATCCACAAACACTGCAACAACATGCCACGAATACCCATTTAATAGCTAATCACAAACACTGCAACAACACGCCATGAATGCCCAATTAGTACCTAACCACAAACCCTGCAACAACATGCCATGAATGCCCAATTAGTTGCTAATTACAAACACTGCAACAACGTGCAATGAATGCCCAACTAGTACTTAACCACAAACCCTGCAACAACATGCCATGAATACCCAATTAGTACTTAAGCACACACCCTGCCACAACATGCCATGAATGCCCAATTAGTACCTACCCTCAACCATACCTACGTAATGCTTATACAGATACCCATAATTCTATGCAAGAAAAGGCTCATTACAGAAGTTAAGAGGGAAAGAAACGTTTAATAAAAATTAGAGCATCCTCTTGACCTCTTCCTCTTCTTGCTCATATCCAACCATGAATTGGGTTTGCTTGGAAACTATCTCTTCCATTGTATTCAGTTTCACTGTACAAGTACAATGTATGCATGAATCTTACTTGACCAGATTAGAAATTCAGTTTTGTTAGATATTCTTGTTATATATTGTTTGGTTATAGATTGGTGATGATTTGTAAAGAGATCAGAATGAGATGGAATTTGAAATGATGGGGAAAGTTCGGAACTAAAAGGTATTATAATGGAGGGTTTTCCCGAAATAGGAGTAGATGGTAGCTTCAAATAAGTTGGCGAAAACAGAGCTTCCCTGTCATTATGCAACATGACGGATTCAAACTATATATTGTAATAGTAAACTGTATCACCGAATTCGCTTCGAAATCCAGAAAATGATTGGAATAACAGAATGTTGTAAGGCGACCCAGTTAATGAAATTGGCAAAAGATACAACCCAGCATTATTTGGAGGATTTTGTTGAGAACCATTCAGATTCTCCGCCATAGTTGCGCAAATTACTTAACAAGCCGCATTACCACAGTAATTGCCAGATTTAGAACAATTTCGAGCTAGATTTATGTGTGCAAGATTGTTTTAGGGATAATTTGGGCACGTGAATAATAGTTGTCGCATTTTAACAGGGATTGCCCAATGAATGGTGCTGGATCATTTGAAAACATGCAAAATCAATCATTTCTATAAATACAATCTCTGCGATTGGGCAAGTAATTATAGAGGTATGATTTCAAAAATTTCGGTAAAACAAAATCTAATGGCAAGTAATTGTTGAAGTATGACTTCAAAAATTTCGGGTAAAACAAAATCTATGTGCTTTCTATGAATCAGTAAATATTGACTCACAAAAAGCACATAGATTTACGAAAACTAGGGTTTTAGGTTATAGTTATTGGTCGTTATCGATCGAAAGCTGGAGAATCGTTATAAATTAGAGCTTTCTTAAAATGCAACTAAAATAAAACCCATTAAGAGATCTCTAAGGGTGAAAAGTGAAAGAATTTTCTATCTCTTTTTAATGATTTCAATCTGTCATCCCTTTATGAATGTTGCTACTAGAGTTGAATGTTTGACATGGCAAATAATGGTACCCTTGTCCAAGCATCCTTAAAAATTTGTCTCAAAAGTGAATTGCCTATGGTATGTCTTTTACTATATCACTTGATGTTGCGTTTTCTATTCTAGAATTTGAGTAAATGTCATTGGCGAGAATCTTTTACTTTGATTGGAATTTTATGGTAGGGTCTTGTTCAAAAGCATGCTAAAGGTTGGGTTTACAAGGCTTATACCCTACATAGAATTTACCTTATCACCATACAAAACCTAAGGCTTTTTTCTTTTTCATTTCATTAGACCTAATCATGTTGAGGTAGTGCTTAGTCATGGCCCTTGGCTTGTCCATTCTTTGCCTGTTACAATCAAACAAGTACACAATATTTTGTTACCTTGGACAACAAGTCCTTTAAATTTTCCATCTAAGTTGAATTCCCTAGGTCACCCTTGCATTCCTAGAATTTCCTAGGCTAGATAACGTCCTCTATAAGCTCAATTGTCTATGTTAAACTAGAGAGGTTCTATTCTACCCGTTCCGAGTGATGGGTTTTCATCGAGATGGACATGTTTAAGGACCTCAAGGACACTGTTGACATTCAAGGTGGCCAAACCAGATATATAAAACATGTTCATTACATCAACCTTCCAAACACTTGTTATGGATGTCAATTGTAAGACATAAGCTTAAGGACTCCCTTGACTTCTCCACATCCAAATTCCACTACTCAACCCTCTTCTAGGGTGTCACCTCTTGTGAAAGAAGAGGAACCTATCGATCTAATTTTGTTGGCCACAAGGCCAAGAACTCTAATCAAAAGAAGCCTTCACTTAGGTCTTCTATCTTAGGGATTTACGTTGTACAACATGTTTCACAATCTCCAGACTTAGGTAAGGTTATACCCTCCTCTAGGAAGGAATTTGGTGAGGTGAAGTGACTCATACCCTACTCATGGTGTCATCTTTGGTTCAATAGAGATCGTTAATGTCTATCCTACTTCACATCTTCCTGCCAACTAGAAGAGATCTCGCAATCCACTGTGGAAATTAAAGGATGGAGAATTGTCAAGTTATAGTAGGACCCTCTTTACTTCTAGATTACAAGTTTTGAAGCCAAGGAAGTGACATTACAAACATAGTTATTCCACTTTGGTTGAACTATATGCTATGAAGATGAATTTCAACACTCACTTATGAATCTCATTTCCTAGAATGTAAAGGGGTTAATGAACCTCTATAGAATTACTCCATTAATGATGTTTATCTTCAATTCATAGGTTTAAACATATTTTTTTGCAAGAGCTTATTTTTTTGTTGTTGCATGTCATGTGATATTACCTTGCATCCATGTTTTGTATAGCTAGCATTAAATGAGACATGGTGATGTTGTCACCCTTCTATCTCCTACATGGCATTAGCATTTAGTGTGTCAAGAATTTGACCCCACTAATCAAGCTTTATTGCCCCTTTTCAATATTTAGGGATCATTCCTTTAGGATTATTAATGTTTATACCTTGAATGTTATTATGGAGAGAAATTCCATTTGCAATGGACTACTAATTCAATTTTAGATGCCACTTGGGTTCTATATGGAAATTTCAATATGATAGAGATTGCCTATGACAAATTTGAAACCCTACATATGTACTAGATAGTTGGTGAAAGCGAGGCATAGTTCTACATGCTTAATAAATTATGGATTTTTTATCCCAATTTTAGTCGTTGCTAAGATAATATGACATGGTACACTTAGATCAATTTATAAGTTAGTTAATTTTTTTTTTAAATTTAGACCATGCCATGATGTCCACTCAATCTGACTTATACTTTTCTAGTTGTAATCCTTTGTATGTTGAACCCTTGGTAGATGTACTTTCAAACTACTTTCTGATACAATTTCATATTGACTAGCAAGTTGTTGTTCCTAAGGCCCTAAAGGCATTTTTCTCTCAACATATTGGTACTCAAGCATAAGACCACCTCAGCTCACAAATAGTACATGTGTGGAATTTAGAACCTCACCCCATGATTATATTTCATGGTGGAATGATATCATTACCTATAATGCTCACTTCATTTGCATTTATGGATGACAATTAGGTCATTTACATTGTTGCTCATACTAGGCCACCACCATTGATCTCCACCAAGCCACTACCACTTTGGCGCATAGCCATTTAATTTTTCAACTAACATTCACCACTATAATCTAGTTACAAGTGTTCATTCAACTCATGAAGCACAAATCAAGGCTAGCTCCAATAGCTCAAAATTGATGACCAAGTGTCAAAAAATTAAGGTCTTGCTTGCCCATCATTCTTTACCATCCATCATGAAAATTCATAAAGGACATCAACTCTCACAAGAGTTTCCTAATATTATTCAAGTCTTTGTCTAACACTAAAAGGGTCTTTGTGGCTCAAGATTATATACCAAAGAAAATGGTTTCCTAACAACAATGCCCCAATGTGGTCTCTTTTGAAGTCTCTGATTCCCAACATATTGTATGTGAAGACTACATCACTTTAGATGATTTTAAGGAAGCTATTTTCATGATGGCCAATGATTAAGCTCTTGGGATAGATGGTTTCCCTTATGAGTTTTACGAGTCCCTTTTACATCCTATTGGGAACAACTCCCACAAAGTTTATATTGAAGCGTATTAGTCACTATCTCTAAAAAATATGATTAATAAAGGAAGTGTTAAATTAATACCTAAAACTAGCATGAGCTTGATGAGATTTACAATTGGAGGTTGATTACTTTGTTGAATTTCTTTTACAAGATTATTTCTAAATACTTGTCATCTTTCTCAAGATTGACTCTATCAAGGCCTCTAATCACATTGAATAGTTGTTTATCATTTTCATGCTTCAAGTGATTTTCTTTAAACCCCATTTCATTTGATATATGGAAATTTTGTTTATAAATTTCTCTACTTGCATCACAATCATTAAGTAATAATCTATGTGTTTTGGGATTCACAAGTCCATCCATCAAGGTTGTCCTTTGGTTTTAACACTTTATGTTCTTACTACTTAAGGATTTGGCTATCTATTGACCAGTATGGTCTCTCAATTCTTGTTCAAGGGGATATCTCTTACCAATCCATTCTAGAAATTAGTTAATAGAAAATTTGTTGATGATTTCTTTCTTACTCTCATTGAGGAAGATGATAATTTCACTCAACCTCTCTTATGCCCAGACATATTTTGTTGTACTTTTGGATCAAGTATTATATGGAAAATGACTCAATGTTATTGACAATCCTTTCTTCATCAACCTTAACAGCTTAACCAATTCACTAAAATTGGATCAACCATGGGAAATTGTTTCATTTTTTGGGTATACTTTTTACATTGCAAGCCTCACCCTCCATGCTATGAAAACTTGTGATTGATAGAGTAAAGAAAAATCTCAATTATTGGATTACCAAACCTCTTCCCCTAGCTAGTTATAAGGTGTTAGTTGTCACACATGCCTATGATTCTTCTTGTTGAGTGTCGTTCAAATCTTCTTACATTCACCATCTCTTTACATATTTTCATTCAGCCAATAATATATCAAAACATGGTTCTCACCATGTTTCTTTATATTTCTATTATTTATGTACAACTCTATCAATTTAAGCTTTCTCTCAAATTCTCAATCTATAGAAAAGGCATTTCCCTATATGTTAAATGGATCATCATAATCAAATATTTATAATATAATGAAACTTAAAAAAATTGATCAAACATTATATTAGTTTTAGAGTATTGGTTTATCATCCAACTTAGAAGGGCCTTGACTTTGGTACTCTTCTTTGTTGAACCCACAATAGGACTAAAAGGGGGGTTAATCAGTCTAGATCTCTAAAACAACTTATTTATTTATTTATTAAACTTTAAACCATTGCTAGCATATTACTTTAATGAAACCATGAAAGCACAAAACACAATCAATTCATGAACACTAGATTTACATGTAAAACCCAAGAAGGGAAAAACCACAGTGAGACTCACACTCACAATATAGATATAAATGATTACAATGATTAGGCCATAGACCAGGGAATTCACTACTCCAAACTTGCAAGCTAAGGTACAACTTTAGGGAAAGATACAAAGGACTTGCACAACTAAAACTCATGGCTTTAGGGTAAGATATAAAGAGCTGCCAAGAGAGATGCGTTGTCTTTCGGTAGGAATAGTTGAACTAAAAAATGAATGGGATCTTCTGATCATAAAATTGACCTTGAATCACTATTTCAAGTGTCCAATATCATGAAAAATGCATATGACCTCAAACTTTGTTACCAAACACAATCAAAGCTCTTCTCAGCTAGCTATCACACACCTTTTCAATCAATTTTATTTACATATCATTCACATCCACATCACATCACTTCAAACATCTATACATCTCAATATACACATTTACTCAACCTAATATACAAAGATATTCACAAAAACTCTCAGCTTGGTTGGCCTAAAATAGAGTATACAAAACTACATAAACTAGACCATCCAAACGAATAATATCCAATGCAGTCCACTCTAGGAGAAAGAGGGGACCCAAAAACAACACCATGTATCCTTCTAAGTTGATTCCAATAAGCCACATTCCCTAACACATCTTCCAAAACTGGTTCCAAATGAAACATGTAGATAAACAATAAAACTCAACAACCAATTGACCCAAAAATATCTTCTAATGCAAATTACCTAATGTGGATCTTCACACGGCATGGTGAGACCCAAAAAAATATTCCAACTCAACCTCCAATGCATATTCAGACCAAAAGGCATGATCCAAACAAGATAATCCATCCAGGCATACTGAGACCCAACACAACTGACCAAACCAAGCATAGACCATCATAACTCACATGTGAAACAAAAACAACACCAGAGATTCAAAATGAAACATTGTATGGACCAAATAAGCATGTCCTCCAAACTGCAACATTGAATTCACATATCTAAAAGCCACCAAGAAAATTCTAGACCACCAGTCTGATAGAGACTCTCACTGTGAAATAACAACAACAACCAACCTCATCATCTAAGCAACCAGAGGACCTACAAAATTTGTAGTACACCATTCACAAAATATTAACATTATATCCAAGTTCGCACACCATACTCTTTAAAATTCAAAGCATAAATTCTTCCATTGGGACATGTTACTACTTATCAAGTTGCCATTAGTTTTATATTCAAAGTCATACTATACATTCTAGTCGGTTAAGCACTACTGAATCATGCAGTCGGTATACACACAAAGAAGTCGGTATGCACAGTCTAGTCAGTTACAGAAGAAAGCAGTTACAGAACACAGTTTACACCGAGCTATCTATTGAGTATCTTTTTGAGACTACTGAGCAGTAAAGATGACACATCGAGTTGATATTCACCGAGTGAAACGTGTTACCAGATACATTGAACCTGGACATGCATATGAAAATGTGTTACAAGATCGAGGCACATCTAACTGTTATTACATTGGAAATTGCACCAGAAGATTGTGTATGATTTTGAGATCAATCTAACCAATGAAATATTTTGTATAGTTATTCATTCGATAAATCTTGTTTGTAAGATCGAAGCAATGAATTGGATCACCGTTTTAAGAGATCTATTTATACAGCATGAGTTAAGAGCAAGGCGTGTGCATGTATGAATGAGGGAAGACTGTTACAGAGACACAGAGGTCACCAAGAAGGTTTTTAGAGAACAGTCGAAGAATAGAGTAAAGAGAAGGGTTTACCGAGTTACTATATGGGTTACCGAGGTATGCTATAAGCAAGGTAATCTTATTCTGAGCACATAGAATCTGCTATAACATTTCAAATGTAAAGTTGCAGATATTTGTAATGACTTTATTGTAATATTGTGAAGTTGAAAGAGAAACCTTTAATAGGGTAAAAGACTCTAACCAAGTCTATAAATTGTAAAGCCTCTAACCAGGTGCAACATTCAGAATAAATGTTGTAAAATCCTTTAGCAAGGTAGATCTAACAGATCTTGATACTCCTAACAGGGTAAGCTATCAAAAATAGGTAAATTTAGCTCTAACTGAGCATTCTTTATTATTGCAGTAGTGAAGTTGTGGGTGCCATCCCCACCATAGTTTTTCTCTCTAACCAAGAGTTTCTACGTAACCAAAATATATGTGTTATGGAGTGAATCATGTATGATTGTTACCTATTTGTTTTAACTTTATTTTATGTTACTGCACTATTCGGTTTATGCATAACAGTAAAGTTATTATTCCAGAAAAGTTTTGAAGTACTAATTCACCCCTCCCCTCTCAGTACATTAGCTTTCCATATTGGGCCTAACAATTGGTATCAGAGCTTGAATCTTGGAAAAGGGTTTAACTACCTAAAGAGAAAGATCTTATCAATGGAAGGCTATAAATAATCTTGAAGGATTGTATATCTGCAAGAAGAGCTGGATCATGCAAATCAAGTGATTGCAGACATGCAAAGGCAAATGCAAAAATCTCTGAAAGTAAGAAGAAGATTATCTGATGACTTGTAGGATTCTCAAGAGTTAGTGGAACAAATTGAGACATCATTTGAGAACAGTATATTTGAAGAAACTGAAGAAATGATTGGAGTATTGAAAGAAAAGAACAAAGCATTGGCTGATCAACTAAAAGCAATGAAAAGAGAACATGAACATTTCAGCACACAGATGACTGAAAATCTAGATGCATTAAGGACTATTGAGGATAAAGCAAGAGATCTACAGAGAGAGAAACAACAACTTGAAGTCTTAGTATCTGATAAGAATGATGAAATCATAAGGTTGATTGGGATTCAACAAAATATGACAGATCAACTAGGCTATGCACATCATGAAGCAATTCTAAAGAATGATGAGAATCAAGCATTGAAACTTGAAACAGAGAAGAAAACCAAAGAAATATTGAAGAAGAGTTATGAAGCATCAAAGATGTTGGATGAGAAACTGAATATAAGAAGACCCAACAAAGATGTAGGACTTGGTTACAAAGGAAAAGACTCTACCGAGAAAGGAATTCATACTACCGAGAGAGGAGAATCATCAAAGCAAGCTGGAAATAGGAATAAAATCAAAAGGAAGAAGCCTATTTGCTACTACTGTAGAAATCAAGGTCATACTGCCAACATATGCCAGATCAGAAAAGGTAAGCAACTGAATATCACTAAGTCAAATGAGTATTGTTACAATTGCAATAAATATGGTCACACATCTAATCAATGTAGGACAAAGTTTGTTAACAACCATCAGAAGGCAAAATTCAAAGTGTTTTGTAAAAATTGCAATAGATATGGACATAGTACCGAGAAGTGTTTGTTTAAGCAAAAGAATCACATGTGGTCTGCACACTGAGAAAACACTAGTGGTTACTGAACTCACACAGATCCTTACTGACAATATGCAACAGTACCATGGGATTACAATACAAGGATATGGTGCGAATGTTGTGGAAGGTATGGACACATTAGTGCTAACTATTTTATAAGGTTTGGAATGAACAACTGAAGATCATGGAGAAATCCTAGCATGGCATGTTTTCATTGTCACAAAGTTGGACATTTAGCTGGAGATTGCAGAGATCAACCTAGAGGAGACACTGAAGAGATAAAAGAAAAATTCAAGATGATTTGGAAAAAGAAGGAAATCATGTCAGATGAAGAAAGCACCTTACCTACCGAGTTAGGTGCACCTATTCCAAATTAATCAGAAAAGGTATGAAGGGACTCTATTCTCTGAAGGTTAAAATCATAATAGTTCCTCTTCTATTATGTACTAAATTCAAAATCTGCATAGTTAAGATGCATTAGTAAGTTTGAAATTCTATCAAAAGTACTTTATAGAAAACCCGTCAAGTCAGTAAACAAGGAAATTTGGTTACTCAGTTAAAATGAAAGAAAAGAGAGTAAATCGGTTAAAGGTAAACCGAGTGCATTTAATGTTTTGACCTAACCCGCACGGAGCCCGATAAGGTATTTTGTGTACTTAAAGGTATTTTCGTGGTCATTTTCATTCACCAGGTTTTCAAGAGAGCAGAGCAGAGCGAATCTAGGCGATCAAACTTCATTCAAAGCGAATCCAAGGTATTTACATCAAATCTCATCGCATTGTCAAGTTGGTTTTCCGATCTTGTCAAATTGCTATTATCTACCGAGTGTGAATCGTCTGCTGTTTGTAAACCGTCAAACCCTAAGGATAGTTTGCTAAGTTTTATCTAAAATTTACAAATGGCACCCAAGATCCAAGATCCCGTAGTTGTTAAGAATGTGGAGAAGCCCTCACTAAAATACACGTTGACTCCTAAAGTCGCCTCTGAACCAGATGACAAAACTACCTTTTCACTCATCCCGGATCGAGTCTTGTTGGTCGAAGATGTTAGATTCTTCACCAAATGTTGTGTTGAAGAACTCGGTCATGTTGAGATTAGTGACACATATGATGAGCTATGTACCAATGGCAAAATGGATAGCAAGTTCGAGCATATCAAAATCAAGGGATTAACTAAAGCCCTAGCCTATCCCCGTGTGTTCAAACCCCAGTGGGTTAAGTTTGTTTTAAGCAGAGTTCATGATGATTTTATGTGGCTAGAGGAGCAACCATTCAAAATCACTAAGAAAATCATTCATGTGATCACCGGATATCCTATCTATGATCATGCACGAGCACAGAAAATGATATCACAGAAGGAGTTAATCAGTTTAACTAGAGTAGAATTTGATTACCGAGGACTGAAACTGAATAATGTCACTGATGCAGAACTTAAATTTGCAATTAGAGTAATTGGTTACTGTTTCTTCCAATCAGCAAGGGAAAACAATGTACCCTGTGCAGCAGTTGACTTAGCCTATAAAATAGTGAAAAAGGGAATGAAAGTAGATTTATGTGAAATGTTATTGAAAAAATTGTTTGAGAACCTAAACACAATAAGGAAGCCAAAAAAGAACAACTTGGCAAATACACTGAAGTTTGGTTCACTTCTTGTATGCATGTTTTTCTACTTTGAGAAGTTCTTTCCCTTAGTCGGTAAAGTAGTTTGGGAGCTACACCGACCTATCACCCATCAAATTAATGACTTTATCAAGAAATTGGGAGATAATTTTAATGATATCATGGATGACTACTTCAACAAATTTCAAGAAAAGATGCACAACGGGCACCAAATTCCACCATAGTTGGTAGAGAAATATAAGGATAATATATGTTTTGAGGTAGACACCGATTATTGCTATGTGAATGTTGTAGAACCTAGGACTCAATCTTTGCCACCAATGGGTTTACGAGATTGAGTATGATATCACACAACAACAAATTGATACTTATCTTACACTGCCAAGGCATGCTACTGAACTAAGATATGGAACTTATGAAGAAGTTAAGGAAAAGGTGAAAATGAGCATTGTAGTACCTAAAGCTACAAGAAAGGCTACTGTAGACACCCAAAATTGTCATGTCTAATTAAATAAATATTTTATTTATTTAATTATCTAAGCCTAATTCTTCTATTAATTAAATAAATTTTTATTTATTTAATTAATTCATTTATCCTCTTCTAGCCTTATTTCTCATTTAAATAAATACATTTATTTATTTAAATTATCCCTTTCCTAAATTAAATAAATATTTTATTTATTTAATTATCCTATTTCTTCTATTAATTAAATAAATCTTTATTTATTTAATTAATTCATTATCTTTTTCTACACATGACACATGTCATTCATCTCTTATTTCCTACACTACCTACCTCTTTCATTATTTTGGTATTTCTTATACCTACCCTCTAATCCTAGCCGACCTCTCTTTTTACACCTTTTAATCTTAACCCTCCATTTCTTATTGTGTCTTCTATTTAAGGAGATGCTTTCTTCATTGACAAACCCTAATGACTGATTTTGGAGGACTTGGCTACACTACAATTCTACTTGCAACCACATTCCGTTCTTTATTGAGCTCTTGTGCACCTAAAAATCTGAGAGCAAGCATATCAAACAAGATCAATGGAGATAGGAAGAATGGAGATCAAAACCCTAGTGGACATGTGATGGTATAATCTTTGTGATTTTGAGTTATTTTGCATTGTCTTAGGTTATCTTCATATGTCATGGTGGATCTTTGTTCATTGTTAGGCTAGGGTTTGGTGGTTGAATCCATTTTAGTCTTTCAATATTGTTGTTATTTGCTATCCATTTTCACCATATACATTTTGGCACGCCCGGTGGGACTCTTATCCCTTTGCATTTAACATTTTTGTTGCAGATTTTGCATTTTTGAAGTTGCAGATCGGACGATTTCGACGACATTTTAGGTTTTTTTCGCGTCTGTGAGTGTTCGGATCGCGTTTTTGTATTTCAGAGGCGTCTGTGATATCTTGGATCGCGTCTGTGTTTCTGTCATTTTCTATTTTTGCAGGTTTCCGAAAGTCGCGTCTGTGATTCCGAATCGCGTTTGTGCATCATCTTATCGCGTCTGTAGAGGAAAGAAGCGTCTGTGTTCTTAGATCGCGTCTGAGAATCACAGAACCGCGTCTGTGTCGGGCAGTTGCGTCTGTGTCTGGTATAACAGCGTCTGTGCATTCTGTTTTGCAAATTTTTCAAGTTTTTCGATTTGGGTTTTCGGATTTTTGTACTTAGGGTTCCAGATCTGGTTTATTTTCGGCTAACCTTTGCAGATCTAGCTAACCTGGTTTGTGCAGCTTGCTTTGGAGGCAAATACGTTTTGTTGAAGGCCCCTTTTCACAAAGTCTTTTTGGGTTTTCTAAAAATTTACCTAACTTGTGTGCTTGCAGGAAGGGGTTATCATTTGAAACAACCCAAACTACTAACAATTTTGTTGCAGGGCCTTGGCTAGGGTTTTGTAATTTTTATTGTGTGCCTTGTTTCATAGCTTAGCAAACACTTCAATTGGTGCACTAAAATTGAATCATTGTCTTTTGTGTCTTGAGCAATAGGCTCTTTTTGTTTACTCTTTAGAGGGCCTGTCTTCCCGTGTGGTCATTAGGACTACTAGTGAGAAGAGAACGACCCAAGTGGTAGCAAAAGAAAAACCATCTTCTTCCAAGCCACTATAATCAAATGTATTCATGGTGAAAACTATGAATAACGTGTGCTGATTAGTTCATACCGACACTATGTCTCCCCATAAACCCGTTTGATCAAATTTATTTGATCATTTGTAGGGCGTAACCCCTACCGGCTGGGAGCCTTCTGTATTTACAGAGCTGAAAGTGCCGCATGTATGGCCACACGAGCGGATGCCCTTACTAGCACCATTTTGTTTTAGATGCCCAAATCCTTCTAGTTGTTGAGGCAGGAGGTCGAACCTCTGGTAGCGGCCCACACACATACGGTTCTTAGTAGAGATACAAAGTTCGCCATGGGGAGTTTTCATGGGGACTGATGCTTGGCTGACCCGAGAAGTGAGTGCCGAGGGTGGAGCCAGTGAGGTCAAGCATCTAAGTATCCACTCTGAATAGCGTAGCCTCGGGGGTAAAACCCCATGTGGGATCAACAATTATTGTCCTGGCCAGCCATAAGAATTGTGCTTGACTTATGATAAACATTCAAACAATCAAGACAAAACAGCAAAACATTGTGTCTTTTGTGTCTTCAAGTGTATGCAAAAACTTTTTACATCAAACAACACACTTTTTGGAGTCTAAATAGTCTGCAAACATTGGGTCATCAACACTGTGTCCTCTTGTCACGAAAAACAGTCGAAAAATCAGATTTGGTCACAGCAAAACAAATTCACAGATAGGAAAGATTGCACTAAGGTTACAGAAACGCGTCTGTGTCTGTTAAAACCGCGTCTGTGTCTGATAAGCGCGTCTGTGAAGTACAGAATAGCGTCTGTGTTTTTATCAGCGTCTGTGTCGAACATAGACACGTCTGTGTCTGGAAATCACGTCTGTGAAGTATACAGGCGCGTCTGTGTCCACAATTGCAAAAAACTGTTACAGTCCCAGCAAACATCAACAGGAAAATCTCAGAATCACGTCTGCGTCAAACAGAATAGCGTCTGTGTCTTAAAACCGCGTCTGTGAAGTATACAGAGGCGTCTGTGTCAGGATTTGAAAAGTTTAACAGTCAAGCAAACAAAGAAATCAGTTTCGGCCTACTTGAGCTTCCTAGGTTGTCTCTTCAGATTTCATCTAGCATTCAGCCTGTTCTAAGGTCTTACACAGTCCATCATTGCTTCATACCTCATTTTACATTCATACTTGTCTAAACTTGAGTCAAAAGGTCACTTGCTTGTCCTCACTATACTTTGTCAACACACTACATACTACAACACTTTGCTAAGTGGTCCCTCATCAAGGTTTCTTACCTTTGGGTCTCATTTGGTCTTACTTAGAGTCAAGGTCAGCTTACCTCATCAAGAGAAACTATCCTCTCTTTGGAAGTCACACCTACTCTACTACATACATACTTGGTCTTACACTTTGGACATTGCAAGTAAACTTCAGATTCATTTACATTCCATACAACTCTTGGTCTTACATACTCTTGTCATTTTCGTCTAGTCTCTCACATATTGCTAAACACCTAGTTCATGGTTGAAACCCGTCTTCAAAAATCTAGGAGAAAAGCTAAAGAAGCTCAAGGGTCCGTAAACATGAGTTCTTATGAGTATGACAATGATGTCTTCTACAATCCTGAGCACACTACATTACCAGACATGAATGTTTATAGACACAATCCAAATATGGAAAGCACAAACGCTATACACAACGCTACACACAATGATAATGTGGACAATTCTTCAATACTATCAGCAGACATACAAGAATCTATAATGGATCCTCAATTCAATAGATTGGTTGAAGAGATAATGAGGAGAGATCGTCAATATTTCCTAAACATGATGGCACAAAGTGGAGCTAAAATACCACATGATTTTGACTTATCTCAACTTATGGAAAGTAGACCTTCACAACAAACTCAACTTAATAGTGGAGGACCAAATAATATGATGCCGGAGTCACCATCAGTTTTGCTTCAGAAACCAGCAATCCCACATACACAAGCTCAAATGCATGATACTTACACTCAAAGACCATCATGGAGGCCCTATGCTCAAACACATGCTCAAGATATGGGTCAACCAAGACAAATGGATACTCAAGGACTTCCTCAAAATTTTGACACAAGGAGACCTCATGCCAAAATTGGGGGCAACACAATGGAAAATGAAAGGCCTATTGAATATGGTTTATATACACAAAACAGATATGGGGTCCCTCAACAAGAAATTATGCCAAGTGCTCCATACATGTCGCAACAATATAGACCTCCATATGGACATGTCTACGATCAGTATCATCCATACATGCAACAAGCTCCTCCTCAAATGGGTGTTTCAAACATGGGATATGCTACAAGAAATCCATCTCCTCCCAAAAATAATTTGGAGCAACAAATTAGAGATCTACAAAAGAAAGTGGAAGACATGGGCACATCAAAACCCACATATACTATGAGAGATATATGCCCTTATCCATTTGATAAGAGCATTCCAATGCCTCCGTTTCCTCCGCACTTTGTAACACCAAAATTCGACAAATATAGAGGGAGAGGAGACCCCAAGGCACACATAAGACAATTCTTCACAGCTTGCATTGAGGTAGCGGCAGAAGAAACATACTTAATGAGGTTGTTCCCACAGAGCTTAGGAGATCAAGCGATGGAATGGTTTTCTCAATTACCTCCTGGTATTAAGTCATGGGGCGACTTAGCAGAAGCATTCATTCAGCATTTTTCTTACAACATTGAAACAGATGTCTCAGTTACTACCTTGTGTAATACGAAACAAAAAGAAGGAGAATCTTTTGCGTCATTTTTACAAAGATGGAGAAACTTAGCTAGCAGATGCTCTTGTGAAATCCCGCAGAAACAAATGGTGGAGATGTTCACACAAAATGTTAACAAGGCTATTGGCTATGATCTCAGAAAAGCTTGTTTGTCTACATTTAAGGATGTCATTGAAAAGGGCCTAGCAACAGAAAAGGTCTTGATTGAACAAGGAGTAATCAAACTATTTAAAGAAAACAAAGAGGACTTTAAGGGAAAGGACAAACCAAAGTTTTGGAACAAGAACAAGAACACAGTTAATGATGGTGTTGTTGATGCCAACACAGTGAGACCAAAGTTCGTCTTTTCTGGATCAAGTTCTACCAACAATCAAGTGAACAATCAAACGGCTGCTAAACCACGAAGGAAGTACACTCCATTGGGAGAACCACTTGAATCAGTATTCAAAAAGCTTGTAGCAAACAAAGTGATCACAGTCCCAGATTTTCCTCCATATGAACCAAAGGTAAAACCGAATTGGTGGAATGATGATGAGTTTTGTGAGTTTCATAAGAGCAAGGGTCACAAGACAAGTAATTGCCATCGATTGAAAAACATTGTGCAAGATCTCATTGACAGAGGAGATATTGAGATTGAGGGACATTCATCTAACCAAGAGCATGAGGTGTTTAAGGAACCATTCCCAAAACATGACAAGGGAAAAGGCAAAGTCACAGATGATCAAGCCAATTACACCAGAACATCTTACAATTATGATTCCACTATTAATCACATCTCAATGGACAATCATATTTCTACCATTACTATCAAAAATAAAAATCCTGAGAATCCTCCTCAGCGACCCAAAATTGTCCTAAAAGGTGTGGGATCTTCATCCACATCTACCTCTGAATGTCATGTTACAACCCGTCGAGGTAAGATCACATTGCCAGGTACCTCTACTAAGAATACCAATCTTCCGTCAACTAAGCCTGAGTACGACCTTGTAGAGCAATTAGGGAAAACACCCACACTCATCTCTATTCTTGAGCTCTTACGTATATCTCCTGCACATAAAGCTATCCTTGATAAAACCTTGAGAGATACTGCTGTCCCTACTGATCTGAACGTGGATCAGTTTCAAGCCATGGTGGGATACCTATCCGTTCCACACTCCCTCACATTCACAGAAGCCGATGACGCCTCCATAAGTCAGCCTCATAATGCACCTCTACATATTGAAGCCTTCATACATAAACACCAAATAAAACGAGTCCTGATAGATGGAGGAGCAGGTCTTAATATTTGTACATTGAGCACCATCAGACAATTGGGATATTCTGACAAAGCTGTGAATTCTATGAACCAAATCACTATTAAGGCTTATGATGATGAAGAGCGTTCGTCCAAGGGCACGGTCATCTTACCACTAAGAATAGGGCCAGTCACAAAGGACGTGATTTGTCAAGTCCTGGATCTAGACCTCACGTATAACATATTGCTAGGACGTCCGTGGATTCATGAAATGAGGGCAGTCCCATCAACGTACCATCAGTGCATAAAATTTCCTCATAATGGAGTCGAGGTAATGGTCAATGGTGATCCAAATCCATTCATATATTGCAATAACTTGAGATCACATACTAAGACTATCATTCCTAGCAATCGTGAGGCTACTCCTTCTTCAGCATATATTGATCCTGAGTCATTAAAGCCCTCGACATCAAAACAAGGTGAACTTAGAGCCAAGTTTCAAGACAAAGGCATGGGAGAATACACTCTGAATCAAACAATGTTCTTACGACAAGTCATGAACTCCCCCAAGGAATATGGGAGGCCACATCCTAATAAGCAAATCTCCATCATGCTACTCAAATGGGATCCTACCGTCTTTCAAAAATGGGGCGAACTAGAGGAAGAAAATTTATATAAAATGTTATATAAGGACGCTGAAGATGATACACATGATCAAATTATAATACCCTGTGAAAACTATGGTAAAGGTTTCAAAATTCTGCAGAGATTCGGGTATGATGGAAAAAGCCCTCTCGGACTATGCAAAGAAGGTGTCATGGAGCCTCTACAGCCTGAGCTAACTACAAGAAGGGAACGCTCTAAGGGGCTTGGTTTTCTAAATCCCAAGATTCAAAACAAGAGAACAAAACAGATATGGCGAGTCAAAGTGGCTGAAGTTCAACAAGAGGATAATTATTCCACAGACTCCAATGAGTTGGAATGGGGTTCAGACAAATCCTCCAGCGACTATGAACTCAATGAGACATTTAGAGAGCCAGATGAACCTACAGAGGAGGAGGAGTTTTACAAGAAATTCAGAGTTGGTCAAGAACCGACCCATAAGGATCCCGCACAAGCTTCGTTTCAAGGCCCTAGGTCAGGATCACATAGGATGAGGACACCTGTCCCTGAGGGTGCTACTAGTGATGATAATTTGGACTCACTCACGATCGACACTGATGAGGAGAGTGCCATTGACGACCTCGATGACTACCTTGACATACCTGAATATAACCATATCTTCACTATTAGCCTTGCGGACTCTAAAAACACTAAAGACCTTCCCCTCGTTCACCCCCAACTCATTGACTGGGATCAGGATGGACCACCACAGTTTGATACATTTCAAAATGACGAAGCTATTGTTGATTATCTTGGCATTCGCGAAGATCTTCCTCTTGGAGACCATAAAGCAGGATACGCCATAGAGCTAAATAACATGGCATACTTTGGTGAGGGTGTCGGGCCTTCTAGTCGCAAAAATGTGAAGATAAAAACAAAACAAGGGTCTTATGGCGAAAACCACACTGTGGCACTCTCTGACTCTAAAAAAGTAAAAAGAAAGGACGTATCTGAAGGTGAAAACCTCTCTGAGGCGCCCGAAGATGGAAGGCTTGACATTCTCCCAGCATCATACGAGAAAAAATCATCCATGTTGGTAGAGGAGACTATAAAGACAAACATTGGTACAGCAGAGGTTCCACACAACATATTTTTGGCTCAATCATTGACAGAGGCCGAGAAAGCAAGGTTCATAAGCTTCTTTAAGGAACGACAAGTCAACTTCGCATGGTCTTATGCTAATATGCCTGGACTAGACCCCGACTTAGTAATGCATCATTTAACAGTCAAACCGGGGGCAAAACCTGTAAAACAGAAATTGAGGAAAATGCATCCACAAGTGGCATTATTAGTCAAGGCAGAACTGGAGAAATTATTGGATGTCGGATTCATACGCCCAATTGATTATCCTGAATGGATTTCCAATTTAGTACCTGTCAGCAAACCAGATCGCAACATCCGAATATGTACAGACTTTAGGGATATCAACAAGGCTTGTCCGAAGGACGATTTCCCATTACCAAACATTGATTTAATTGTTGATCTCACAGCAGGCCATGAGATGTTATCTTTAATGGACGGATTTTCTGGATATAATCAGATCAAGATTGCACCTGAAGATCAACATAAAACATCATTTACTTGTCCATGGGGAACATTTTTTTGGAATGTCATGCCCTTTGGGCTGAAAAATGCAGGTGCCACGTATCAACGAGCCATGACTACTATCTTCCATGATCTCATGCATATAACGGTGGAAGATTATGTTGACGACCTTTTGGTTAAATCAATAGACAGAAATACACACTTGGATATACTTTCAGTTACTTTTGATAGGCTGGAAAAATACAAGGTAAGATTAAACCCAAAGAAATGTGTCTTTGGAGTAACCTCCGGGAAGCTCCTAGGATTCATTGTGTCTAAAAGAGGAATAGAAGCGGATCCAGCAAAAGTCAAGGCTATCTTGGACATGCCGCCACCCAAGAATATCAGTCAACTTCGATCTTTACAAGGGAGACTCCAGTCCATACGAAGATTCATAGCACAACTTGCAGATAAGTGCAATCCTTTCCAGCACCTGCTACACAAAAACATTAAGTTCAAATGGGATGAGAACTGTCAACAGGCTTTTCAGGCACTTAAAGACTATCTTTTGAACCCGCCAGTTTTGATGCCACCAATTCAAGATCAACCATTGCTACTTTACATATTAGCTACTCCAACAGCACTGGGGGCACTCCTAGCACAACAAATACCTGACGGCAAGGAAAAAGCAGTCTACTATATCAGTCGCACATTGGTGGGATATGAGCTAAACTACACACCAATTGAGCGTGCATGTCTCGCTGTGGTCTTCGCTTCACAAAAATTACGACATTATATGCTCACTCACAAGACCAAGTTGATTGCCAGAATTGATCCACTAAAATATCTTCTCAACAAAGCTACACTTACTGGGCGACTGGCCAAGTGGGTAATGATTTTGAGTGAATTCGACATTGAATACGTGGATAGAAAAGCCATAAAAGGACAAGCCATTGCAGATCTATTGGCAGATGCTCCCATGATAGATGATGTTCCTCTACAGTCAGAATTTCCAGATGAGTCCATTCTAACAATATCACCTGCAAAGCCATGGCAACTATACTTTGATGGCTCATACACACAGCATGGGGCAGGAGCGGGTATACTCTTTATAACTCCCCAAGGCGATTCTATACCAAAGTCATACCGCTTATCATTTCCTTGTACCAACAATATAGCGGAATACGAGGCATTAACAACTGGGTTAAGAATTGCAGTTCAGTGGAAGATCCAAGAACTTCGTGTTTTTGGGGATTCTCAACTTGTCATCCGTCAAGCAACTGATGATTATCAAACAAAAGATGAAAAGCTAATGCCTTACAAACAACTGGTAGATAATCTGAAAAAGCACTTTGCAAAGATAGAGTTTGAGCAGATACCAAGAGAACAGAATCGTGCTGCTGATGCCATGGCTACAATCGCTTCGCTCATTGATCTACCGCAAAATGAGACTCGCTATGAGTTCCTGGTTGATAACCTGCTGATTCCATCATATGAGATCACTCCTACGGAAATGATATGTGTTGTTGGTCCTGAATCCCAGTTATATGGTTCTATATTCGCATACCTTCGCGACAACATCTTTCCTCCCGATTTATCGAACAACCAACGCCGCACTTTCATCCGCCAATCCTCCCGATACGTTATCCTAGCTGATATCCTATACCGACGAGGTCTAGATGGCACCCTCCTTAGATGTTTAGAGAGTGACGAAGCTCAGATTGCGTTACGAGAAGTGCACGAAGGGATATGTGGTCCGCATACTAGTGGTCCTACCTTGGCCAAGAAACTCATCAGGACTGGATACTACTGGCCTACTATGGAAAAAGATGCATATCAGTTTGTCAAGAAGTGTAAGCAGTGTCAAATTCATGGAGACCTCATACATGCACCAGCGCAGGAACTACAGCCACTTGCATCTCCTTGGCCCTTTTGTCAGTGGGGACTCGATCTCATAGGCAAGATTCACCCTCCTTCTTCCAATGGACATAAATTCATTATCACAGCCACAGAGTATTTCACAAAGTGGATTGAAGCCGTGCCTCTCACACAAGTTACTGGGAAACAAATCGCTACTTTCATCCTGAACTACATCATTTGCCGATATGGGATCCCTACTTCCATTATTACCGATAACGGGCGTCCTTTCAAGAACCAGGATGTTCGTGAACTCTGTGAGCGCTTCCATATCTCTCATCGTTTCTCCACACCATATTACCCCCAAGGTAATGGCCAAGCTGAGGCGTCTAACAAAACAATTCTCAAAATACTTAAAAAGACAGTCGACGATGCTGGCCGTAACTGGCATGTCCAACTCAATCCCGCACTTTGGGCCTATCGTACCAGTGTCCGCACACCTACAGGAGCTACACCCTACTCACTTGTCTACGGCGCTGAAGCCATCTTGCCTATTGAGGTCAAGTTACCTTCTTTACAGGTCTCCTTGAGAAACATAATCAACGATGAAGACTACAGGGTCTCTCGCTTACAAGAACTAGAACTGCTGGAGGAACGACGACACACTGCTTTTAATCATCTCAAGGCTTACCAACAACGAATGAGTTGCAGTTACAATCACAAGGTCAAGCCTCGCACATTTGAGGTAGGTGACTTAGTCCTCAGAGAGAACCCCAAGAATCAGCAAGATAGAGAAAAGAAGGGCAAATTTGAACCCAACTGGCTTGGTCCTTACATCATCACAACAGTATATGGATCTGGGGCATATCAGCTCTCAACTACAGAAGGTGAACCCTTAGAGGATCCTATCAACAGCATGCACCTTCGCAGGTTCTACACATAAGCTCTTTTTGAGTATCCTAATGCAAAAATACAAAAAAAAAAATCAAAAAAAATTCAAAAACACAAAAAAATTATATAAAACAAAAAAAATCGTTACTTGGTGAAAACCTGGCAAACAGGCGCCTTGTGACAACAAAAAAATTGAAAAATCCAGAAAAGTAAAGAGAAATAATTTCGTCCAACGGTGAAAACCATTTCGGTGGCGCCCTGGGCAAGTACCATGGTGAAAACTGGGTCACCAGCGCCATGCGTAGGGACTTTGCTCCTCCCTCCTTCAGGATTCACTTTCATCCTTTCACTTGGCACACACTCACAACTTATTTGCTCACAATAAACTTGCCCATTCCCATCATGGCTTGTTATTGATCTACCTAAGATTGGTTAGCCATCCATAACCCTCCCCTTTCACCCCCTTTTCCATCCATAATAAATCAGATCCTATCTGTGACTACGACCAATTCCTACGTCTAGTAATGGGTGTGGAACTGAGAACATCACATGTTTCGAGGAGTACAGTTTCTTTCAGCTTTCTTCAGTCTATCCGCGCACAATCCGCAACAAAGCAACATTTGCATCGCAAGTCAGCAATAAAGTTCCATCTTCTCCACAATAAAGTATCAGTTTCATGGATTCAGTCAGTTTCAGGTGAGACACAGCAGCAACAATGAGCTTCAACAAAATCAAATCTTTCAACAGACTCGGACAACATTATGGTTCAGTGCTATCTATCCTTTTTGTGAAAGTGAACATTGTGACCACAATCAAAATACGACTTATAAAAGTGACAAGAGACACTAAACTTGAGGACTACAGTGGATGTTGGTGTCGAGTTTTGGTTTTCTTTTGATTTTATCTTTTTGGTGACATGTCTTTTAGCTTTTCCAGGATGTCTTTGACTAGAGATTCTATCTCCAGGATGTCTTTGACTAGAAAGGCGAGGATGGGGTATCGTCACCTATTTGCATTTGCTGTCTGTGGATTGTCTTTTAGTAATGCTATGACTTGTCCAAGGATATGAGGACACTGTGAGTCTAGTATGAACTGGGGCATTCCTTGTTTGTGACTGTCTTATCTCCATGCAAACAGGTACAATGACTTTCTGGGCCGAACAAATGCCTCGATTGTCATAACCTACCTGCCATAATAAAGCTCAATGATGATAACGCACAAGAAGCTCTTTCATGTTCATATCTTCTGTCTTCCATCCCCCTTTCTTGATTGACTTCCATTGTCTTTCTCGAGTCTGCGTAGCCCGCTATCACATGACTGAGTATAATGACACACCAAAAAACATTTGCATTTCATATAGTTACACCTGCATCACCACATATAAGCATTTCATACATACATATAGATATCACAATTGCATCACATCCTGCATAAAACACCTGTTAGCACAATTTACATTTGCATTATCATATTCATTTGCATTACATACATTCACATTTGCATCATGCATCACATATACAACATAAAAGAACAAAGATGTATTGCATTGCATCATATAAGCATCTATATCATAAAACAGGTATCACATAAGAACATCTCATCACATAAGGTACACATGCATATAGCTGCTGCAAAAATGAATCATCTCATATATAATCAAATGTGTCATAATACAATGATGTCAAAAGAATCATATGGCTACAAAAGAATCACCCGCAGGTGTCTACAACACAATAATGGTACATATACTGATACAATGGGAGCCCACTATAGCTATGAGGAACTCCCTCCCTCGGAGCCGCCTCGCCTCGACGGAGTCTGAGCTATAGATGGACCCGCCCCTGGATCTCCCTATCTCTCTGGTGGTGGTGGAGGCCCCATGACCCCACCGCTGGATGCCTGTCTCCTGCGACTCCCTCCCGTAGCCGTCGCTGTGCGCGACGATCTATGGAAGCTCCTAGCCCGCTGATCTGCTGGCACGGCTGCATAGTATAGATCCCTCCAGTAGGCGATCTCCTCTCCGGCTCGCAAAACATATGCGTAGCCTGCCCCTGCATCCTCTGCTGCCCGCCTACCTGCCCTCAGAGCTGTCTCGGCCTCGGTGTATCTCTGGATGGCCTGATCCCTCTCCCGCTCTGTATCTCGGACCCTGATCCTGAGGTGGTTCCTCTCTCGAACCAAATCCTCAATCTCATCTGCCTGGCCCTGGCAGATCTCCCGCAGCCTAAGCACCTCATCCTCCTCAGAGTCTCCGCTCTTCGTCCCTGCCTGTGGCTCCTCCTCTACAGGTGCCTGTCTCTGTCCCTCTGGCTGCACCTGTCCCTGTGCCTGTATAGGTACCTGTGGCTGTACCTGTCTCTGTCCCTCTGGCTGCACCTGTCTCTGTCCCTCTCTGGGACCCTGTGCTGCTGGCACCTGTAGGGGCAGTCCACCCCGTCCTCTCACCACTGGAGCTGCTCTCTCGTGTCCTCCCTCCCTCCGAGGTGCTACCCGTCTCTCTCCCACCACTCCCCTCCGCCTCCACCGGCCCCTACCTCCATCCCCTCCTCCATCATCATCCTCTCCTCCACCCTCTCCATCCATTGGCTCTGCTGGATCTGTCAATCTAGGAAATGGATGCTCTGCCCAGTACGCAGAGTACTCTGCGTCCATCCCTGCATCATCTATCTCTGGCCACATGTCCCATGGCATCGGCATCATCTCCGCTAGCTGCATCACTGCCTGATCATAGGATAGCAGTGGGCCAAACTGCACCTGATCTCTGACCGTACGGGCATACATGCCCGAGCCTCATGGCATCCTCTGAATCCTGCCATACTGCCTGCATACCCTGTCCACCAGCTGTCTCTCTAATATATAGGGCGTCCGCCCAATCAGGTACCTGCTCCGGAAGGTGTAGGGCAGCTCCAATGCATCGTCCTCCCACTCCTCGCACCCCAGGTACGGCCTCTAGATCACCATGTCAATGTCATCAATGACTCTCCTCCAGTGCTCCAATCTCCCAATCCGAGGCTGGGATGTAATCATGGCATATAGGTGCACGAAACTCTGTCCCTGTCCTCTGCCTCTGAAGTGAATCGGCCGTGTGATGGGAAGGTGCTCATAGGCCCACACCTGCAAGAGAGTCACGCCGCAGCCCAAACCCACTGATCCGTGGTATACAAACTGATGCAGCTCATAATACAAATGTGCTAGGACACATGGCCCCCATGCATACCTAGTGTGCTCTGCCATCAGCGTCTCCAAGGCCCCTCCCCAGCCCACTGCCAATCCTCGTGTGGCCTTGTCTGGACACAAATATCCACTGATGACTCCCCCAACAACTGCCGGCAATGCTAATCCTGTGGCAGTCATGGTGTCCCAGGCTACATGACCTGCTCGCATCTCCAACTCAGGATCCTGAAAAACCCGTCTCAATGCCTCCCTGTCACCGTCACGGTCATAGGGAATCAGCTCTCCATCAATGGGGACATGCAGAATCCTGTACACATCCTCTAATGTCACTGTCATCTCACCCATCGGCAGGTGAAACGTGCATGTCTCTGAGTGCCATCTCTCGGCCAGCGCAGTCAGCAACCCCATGTTTGCCCGAAACTCGGGCACATAGAGCATATGTGTGAGACCCATCTCCTCAATGGAAATCATGTCCTGAATCGACAACTCCGGTCGCAGTCTCTGAGTCGATGGGAATCTCTCCCGTGACTCCAACATCGGCAAATACTCCTGCAGTCAAGCAACTCAATCATGTCAGTTATCGTGGCATTCACTGTTTATCACAAAATGCTACTCGCTACCCAAATGCATATGGCTATCTACCCTAGTGACACTCACTGTTCATCACAAAGTGTTGCTATTTATCCTAGTAGTGCTCACTGTTCATCACAAAGTACTACGTGTGTGACATTCCCTGTTCATCACAAAGTGTCACTCACATTCGCACTCCCTGTTCATCACAAAGTGCTGTCTATCCTGGTGCTCCCTGTTCATCACAAAGTGCCTTGATCTATCCTAATCTTCCTAGAGGACCTGCTTGAGTGTATCCTCTCAGCAGCTTATCCAATCGACAGCGTATGTTCATCACAGAACTGTTGATTTGACCTAAAAGACTAAAACCATGCATTTAAACACACAAACGCACTTTTTCAACACACACGCGCTTTTAACTCATAAACGCGCTTATAGACTGCATACACGCGCCTCTGCAACACAGACGCGCTTTCTGAACACAAACGTGCCTATGCTAGACACAAACGCGACCAGGGAACACAGACGTCCCTACATGACATAAACGCTATTAAAAATCACAGACGCTCCTACATTTCACAAACGCGTCCGCATTCAACACAAACGCGGTTCCAGGCACAGACGCGCCTGGACCCGACACAGACGCGCCTATTGGACACAGACGCGCCTGGCACTGACACAGACGCGGTTGCGCATTTTTGCACTTTTAAACTATCCTATTCCTAGCGCATTTATTGCTCCTAAACATGCATTTATGACAAAACTCGAAATGCGTGAAAGTACGAGGAGGTTTTCGGGTACTTACCGGCTCTCCTGCATCGGCTGGTCGCTGGAATCGGTGGACACGGTCGAATCTATGAACGAATGCCATCGCTGCTGACTGCTGCTGCTCTTTTCTCGCTCTACACTGTGATCTTCTAAGGGTGTGGATGACAATGAGGATGTCTTTTGCCCGTGGTCTATCTTATAGCCTACCCTAGCCCTGCCCTTCATTTCCCGAGTCAGTATTCTTCATCCTATGACTTTGTCACATTATCCACTCAACCCATTCTATTCCATCTTTCTTATCGAGAGATTGTCTGCAATCTTTTCAGACATTTTCATCCAATCTCTCGAGGGGGCATATAATTCCTTATTCTGGGGCAACTCTGTATCAGTTCATCTTATCTTCTTTGAAACAACGCGACAAGCCGCATTGTCTCAAAGAGGGGCAAAATGTAGACACCCAAAATTGTCATGTCTAATTAAATAAATATTTTATTTATTTAATTATCTAAGCCTAATTCTTCTATTAATTAAATAAATTTTTATTTATTTAATTAATTCATTTATCCTCTTCTAGCCTTATTTCTCATTTAAATAAATACATTTATTTATTTAAATTATCCCTTTCCTAAATTAAATAAATATTTTATTTATTTAATTATCCTATTTCTTCTATTAATTAAATAAATCTTTATTTATTTAATTAATTCATTATCTTTTTCTACACATGACACATGTCATTCATCTCTTATTTCCTACACTACCTACCTCTTTCATTATTTTGGTATTTCTTATACCTACCCTCTAATCCTAGCCGACCTCTCTTTTTACACCTCTTAATCTTAACCCTCCATTTCTTATTGTGTCTTCTATTTAAGGAGATGCTTTCTTCATTGACAAACCCTAATGACTGATTTTGGAGGACTTGGCTACACTACAATTCTACTTGCAACCACATTCCGTTCTTTATTGAGCTCTTGTGCACATAAAAATCTGAGAGCAAGCATATCAAACAAGATCAATGGAGATAGGAAGAATGGAGATCAAAACCCTAGTGGACATGTGATGGTATAATCTTTGTGATTTTGAGTTATTTTGCATTGTCTTAGGTTATCTTCATATGTCATGGTGGATCTTTGTTCATTGTTAGGCTAGGGTTTGGTGGTTGAATCCATTTTAGTCTTTCAATATTGTTGTTATTTGCTATCCATTTTCACCATATACAGCTACAAAGATGATAAAGGTTTTATCTGAGAAATTTGGAGAAGAATCCTCCTCTACACCTATCAAAGGCACTCTTGCCATTACCAAAGAGGAATCTCAAGCTCAAGAGGTAGCAATAACATTGAGTACCGAGTTGCCTAAGGGAAAAGTTTTGAAAAGAAAGAAACTGGACACTACAAAGGCCCTACCGACTCCACCAACAAAGAGACCCAACACTAGAGCATCAATTGCATCACTAAGTAAGAAACAAAAGAGTGTTACTATTCCCAAGGTAACCAAAAACTACAAGAAATCTACTTGGAGACTCATTTTGGCAAAAGAGTCTAGTGATACAGAATCTGAAGATGCCAACAAATTCCAAATTGTAAAAAGCAAGAAGGTAAATATTCATAGTGTTGAAATTTTTTGTGCCAATCTTAAAGAATATGGTGGATTTGCAAGATTTAGATCTGTCAAGTATGAGACTAGGAATAATGATGAGAAGCGACAAATTGAAGAAGCTGTCATCTACACACTTCTAAAGTTTCGGCTAGCTCCATTAGAACTAGTAAAGTCACTTCCGAGTGAATTGTACTTATTGATAACAAGTGGAAATATGCAATTGACTCAAAGAAACAAATTAGAGAAAGAAGTCTAGTCCATCTATTTCCTGATATGTCTGTAGCAGAAATAAAGGAGCATTTGACAACCTTCAATTCTAAATTTCTTGTCAAACAAAGAGCCTTAAAATTGATGAATGGGCTATACATTGATGTAGAAAAGGAGACAAAAGCAAAGTGGCAGGAAATCTTCAGACTAAAAGATGTCGGTGAACAATCTCAAGTTGAAATTGTTGATGTCACCGAGCAAGATCCTGATGTCACCGAGCAAGGTCCTGATGCTACCAAGCAAGACCTGGCTAACACTATTCAAATTGATGAAGATGTCATGGATGCAGAAGCACCGGAGCAGGAAATGATAGAGGGCAACACCTATGCAAAACTTGTATCTAGTGAATCTGTGATAGAACAAGTTCATCCTTATCCGTCGGTCAAGCCACCTGTCTCTACCGAAGCTCCTAAAGATACAACACAAGGCACCGAAGGTCACAAGTCTGAAGCAGTAGAAGGTACAACTAAAGATCAGACCTCTCAAGCACCGTCAAGCACTGAAAATGTTACAGCTGAGACCCCCAGTACCGAGACACCCAAGGACACCACAACGGCTACAGGAACCGACCAAAGTGTTGCCTCTACCGAGCAACCTACCGAGGGTCAGCAAGCCTCACAAGCAATTGTCTTGGTACAACCAACCAAAGGTAAAGAGAAGAAAGTGAAAAAGCATAATTTTAAAGTTGATTTAACTAAACCGATAGTGTTGCCCAATGTGGATATCTCAAAATTAAAGGGAAAAGTAGTTATTGATTTTGGTGAACTATGCAAAGCAAAGGCCAAGCAAGAAAAACAGATGGCCATTCAAAAGAAGAATAAAGTACTACAGAAGGTGAAAACACTACCAAAAGAAATGCTACCATCAGCTATAGTGTCAACCGATACAGCCATCCACATTCAACTGGATGAACTTCTTAATCAAATAGAAAGATCTGGAGTTGATGCATCTGAGTACTTGAGCAAGCTAAAAGATAAAGAGCTTACTGCAAAAATGATAGAAGAGGTACAAAAAGCTCTAGCTATAGGAAAAGTCAAGCTTGTCAAATTCATTGCTGAGTTGTCCCCTCAACTCAAGCATATTCTTTATTTATTTCAGAAAATTTGTACATTTTCCTTATTTATTAAAGATATCAAGAATAAAACTAATGCAATTGAGAAAGAGATCACCGATCTCTCAACTAAGTTGACCATAGAGCCAAATTCAGTTCAGAATTTTTATACCAAGCTTCAACAACTCATGGCTCAACAGTTAGAACTCAGAAATGACGAGCATAAGATTAGGATGGATATAATGACCCTCCAAACATTATTCCTTCCTCATCTTTCATCAGTTCAAGAACAGATTCACCGAGCTACACGCCTATCTACTACACAAGAGGGAAGCACTCTTGATGGCTTAATATCACTATTGGCTAATATTCAAGCACAAAATTCTTTAATGGAAAGTGTAAAGGATGCACTCTCAGTCGCACTCATCGACGCCAAGGAAGAAGTATAAATCTATTTTTGATCAGTTACTGCCCCCGGATGGAAATTAAGTTTTTAATGTTTGTCAAAAAAGGGGAGTAATATACTATATTTAGGGAGTGATACAGTTTTGAGTATTGTATACAAGGGGAATATACCGAGCAAAGTATGCAGAGCAAGCAGAGAGCACACAAGCATAGAACCAAACATACAAAATTAGAGTTATGTACAGTATAATGATAAGGGGAGTATATCTGATTGTACTATTTCATTGACTATTGTATATATTGTCATTTATAGTCATTTTGCAAAGTATATAGATTTTTGAGTTATGACTTTGAAAGTAGTTTTTGTCAAACATCTCAACTAATGTCAAAAGGGGAGATTGTTACTACTTATCAGGTTGCCATTAGTTTTATATTCAAAGTCATACTATACATTCTAGTCGGTTAAGCACTACCAAATCATGCAGTTGATATACACACAGAGAAGTCAGTATGCATAGTCTAGTCAGTTACAGAAGAAAGCAGTTACAGAACATAGTTTACACCGAGCTGTCTACCGAGTATCTTTTTGAGACTACCGAGCAGTAAAGATGACACACTAAGTTGATATTCACCGAGTGAAACATGTTACCTGATACATTGAACCTGGACATGCATATGAAAATGTGTTACAAGATCGAGGCACATCTAACCATTATTACATTGGAAATTGCACCAGAAGATTGTGTATGATTTTGAGATCAATCTAACCAATGAAATATTTTGTATAGTTATTCATTCGATAAATCTTGTTTGTAAGATTGAAGCAATGAATTGGATCACCATTTTAAGAGATCTATTTATACAACATGAGTTAAGAGCAAGGTGTGTGCATGTATGAATGAGGGAAGACTGTTACAGAGGCACAGAGGTCACCGAGAAGGTTTTTAGAGAACAGTCGAAGAACAGAGTAAACAGAAGGGTTTATTGAGTTACTATATGGGTTACCAAGGTATGCTATAAGCAAGGTAATCTTATTCTGAGCATATAGAATCTACTATAACATTTCAGATGTAAAGTTGCAGATATTTGTAATGATTTTATTGTAATATTGTGAAGTTGAAAGAGGAACCTTTAACAGGGTAAAAGACTCTAACCAAGTCTATAAATTGTAAATCCTCTAACCAGTTGCAGCATTCAGAATAAATGTTGTAAAATCCTTTAGCAAGGTAGATCTAACAGATCTTGAAGCTATCAGAAATAGGTAAATGTAGCTCTAATCGAGCAATCTTTATTATTGTAGTAGGGAAGTTGTGGGTACCATCCCCACTGTAGTTTTTCTCTCTAACCAAGAGTTTCTGTGTAACCAAAATATGTGTTATGGAGTGAATCATGTATGATTGCTACCTATTTGTTTTAACTTTATTTTATGTTACTGCACTATTCGGTTTATGCATAATAGTAAAGTTATTATTCAAGAAAATTTTTGAAGTACTGATTCACCCCTCCCCTCTCAGTACATTAGCTTTCCATATTGGGCCTAACAGGATATTAAATACTCTTTCTTACATATTGAAATTTCTACTACACTGATCTTTCAGAATCTTCCTCATGTAATAATTTCCTCACTAGATAATGTGACAACATCTAAACACTTAATACCAAACCAAGTATACCACTAAACATTTGTCACCAAATTTATATAAGTTACTGTAATATCAATGATAACACAACCTCAACTAAGATACCAATCAAAATCAACAACATCAAGAAACATATATTGATATCATACATCTTTGATCATCTTCCCAATAAAATTCTACTGAGGCACTGATCAAACTCAACAAGAACACCAATTTTTGATACTCTTAATCAATAATACAAAATAGAGAAACCTTCATATACTTGCATGACAACATAATAACAACTCGCTTATCACCAACTGTAGTTTGCACAACACAAGACAATATTTGGACCAAACCACATCTAGACCAACAGGTTTGACATAAAGACAACATAGCTCAAATTTCTAGTAGTCCCCCACCTTTTTCATTCATGGAAACACTTGCACCATCTTCTATTGAAATATCTCCCCCTTTGACATCAAATATAAAGGGAACACATCTGAAAATAGTCACCTTCCTTTGAACCTCTCTACCCCTTTGTAATATTCCTTTGAACTCTTTTATCTTGGCACATTATCTTTCTTTGATACATGCAATACTCCCCCTAATAAAATAATAAACATCTTTTCAAGTGACTCCTCATGGACACCAAACCTAAAGCCACTTAATCTTTACACATTCTAAGTGCTTTGTAGCTTGCGATGACTATTCAGATCTTCAAATGGACACCTTTTCTCCTCCCAAACTTGGTCTCCTTTACCATGAACCTTCATGTCTCAATATGGATGTGGGAAGGAGTATAATTTGTCCTTTTTTATTTATATTTATCATCAATTGTTTTTCACCTCTTGAAAATGCAATTAGATATAAAGTACAAATAACTTCTTGAGCACAAACTATTTAGGATTTTCACAGTTGGAGAATATGCTCTATTGAGAGGTCATCTCTTGAAGTAGCATTGCAAAGATAATATAAAGCCTTTTGTTGATCCCTTTTCTATATATATTAGTGTGCATTATATTATTTATCTTGCAAAATAATTATAGGTGGTATAAAATCCTTTCTAGGGCTATTTTATGTAGCAACATTCTAATTATGTTTAATGTGATTTTCTAATATATTTTCTCTATAATGCCCAAAATATTCATATAAGACATTAATGATTAAAAATAGTAAAAATAACTCTTTCACAATCTTATTGTCCACCTCTTGAAAATGCAATTACAAATAACTATAAAATACAAATAACTTCCCGAGTGCAAAGTATATAGGATTTTCACAATTGGAGAATATGCTCTATTGAGAGGTTGTCCCTTGAAGTGGCATTGCAAAGATAATATAAAGCCTTTTATTGATCCCTTTTCTATATATATATTGGTGTGCATTATATTATTTATCTTGCAAAATAATTATAGGTGGTTTAAAAATCCTTTCTAGGGTCATTTTATGTGGCAACATTCTAAATTTATGGTTTTTGTGGTTTTTCAATATATTTTCTCTATAATGCCCAAAATATTCATCTAAGACATTAATGATTACAAATAGTAAAAATAATTATTTCACAATATAAAAGTGGTAATAAGCATGCAATAGTACACTCCATGCTCATGGTTTCACAACATCACATGATGACACACTTAGAATGTACACCAATCCACGATACTGTAAAGTAACACAAATGGTTGATTTAAAAGACCATAAATTGACTCAAACATTTAGATATGGCGGAGACTAAGTTCTCAATCCAACTAACAAACCTTGATAGCTTTCGTACAAACATAATCTCTTAGAAAATTGCAAAATGGGACCAATGGGATAATCATGCAATGATTTAGGCTTTAAGTTCTCAAGTACAACAAGTTTGAATTATTGAGCCTAATTTACATAGATTAGACTTCCGAGTTTAAGAAACATGTATTTGTTTTTGCATTGATCAAGATGAGAAAAAGATCACAATAAAATAATGAGTAGCCCAATATAGGACTACATAGAAGCAAGGAAAAACTAATCTTAGACAATTGAAATGACTAGCTCTACTACACAAAAAGAATCAATGACAACAACTGAAAAAACATTACAAGACTAAAAATACATTCATCAATGAGTTTCCCAACTAAAGATGTACAAAAAACCTTAAGAGAATACATTACACTTGAAATTTGAAAAACTTGTACAGTTGGTTGGAACACTTAATTTCTCCTTGTTGAAGCTGCAAAAATTCATAATTAATCTGATCTAATTGTCTATTGATTTGAGCATAATCTCCCTCACCATTCTTTAGCTGGGAGCAAAAAAAGATGAATTGAAATATGATGTCAGAGTAAACCTTAAAATATCTACATATTGAGGAAAAATGTGATTAAAAAACAATGCATGACATCTACTTTTTCAAATATGAAGCAAAATACGCTATCTCATAGAGTTTGCAATCAATTCTTATGAAGGCCAAAACCAAGACTAGCTTCTTTTCATCTTACCTAGGTATGATAAAAAAAAATGTTTGGAAAACACCTCAAACTTTGGATTTTGAGTCTTAAAAATAAATAATAAATTCCTCCTTAGTGTCAAGACTTGTCACATTGATACTTCAAAAAAAAATTGTATTGAATCAAGCAAATGAATAAGATGCAAAGAAAGAAGGCAACCACTTAGTTTCTAGGAATATACCAGTAATGCTAATAGACAAAACTGTTCCAAAAAATAATAGTAACACCTCTAAGTGAATTTTTTTTACAAAGACAACTAAGCAATATTGTAACTTGCATACCAATACAATATCATGGCTGGATCAGCCTGAAAAAACATACACAACTGAACAAAAATGAGCCTATGGCAACTCAAGATCTTAACCTTAGATGTAAAATTTAAGCATTTTTTGAAGGTTTTTTGAACATATAGTGTCAAATATATGAAGTTGTAGCAACTAAAATTTGATCCTCTCCAAGTGATTGTTGATCTTCAGTTATTCTTTATGTCTTTCCTATAGCTTAGAGCACAAAAAAATAGTTTGAAATATGATATCAGATTAAAACCGTAGCATATCACCTTCATGATGAATATCATGTCTTGAAAAGATAGTCATGTATCTACTTTTCCATATGTTAAGTAAAATAATATGTCTCATAGGATTAGCAACAATGTTTTTTTGGAGATGTAGGTCCAAGACTGCTTCTTTCTAGCAAAGAGTATAATAAAAAATGACAGGGATATATTTAAAAATAGCATTCCACTTTCTTTTGGTCCAAGCACAATTCCAAAAAATATGTTCCATAGTTTCATTTTGATGACAAAATATACATTTATCTTGTTGGATCATCATACATGACACTTGTCACCCACTGGAAGTTTAAAATGTAAGATCTTCTAGGCTAAAACTTGAACATTAGCTTCCTCTTTAGACCACTCGATTTGTGTACTTAACTTCAAGTTTTCTCTTGAAATTTACATTTCCATTTTTTATTGAGTTTGAGCTTTTAAGGTAAAATAGGTAAAAGGCTTAGATATATTTATTTTAATCAGAAAAAGGTAAATTGTTGCTTTGACAAGCACCACTAATCCTTGAAAACAATACATCTCAAAGGGGTGCAAAGCTTCATGACCAACTCAATGGGGACCAAGGATTTCACAAAAACAACAAACCCTTTGAGCCTATTGCTTAAACCAAACTCGCTCTTAATATTCTGCCAGTTATCTCACTCCATAGTAGTAAAATCCCACAAATCTCCAAGCTGATGGACTCTTTTCTTAAATAAAAGGTAAGCTTGCCTTTTAAAAGAAATAGCAAGATGTTTTCCTTGGTACTAGACGCATCTATTCTACTAGATAGAAGTGGAGATAAAAACAAAACCATGTTGAAGTGAGTAATTTTTCCAATTTAAATAGTTGCACACTTGTTGCTATGCCTTCCAAATGAACTGCAAAGAAGGTGAATCTCTAATATGAAAGAAAGGAGACATCAAAATTTTGTCTTCCCACATGATAATTTGTCATTTTCTTTTAATTAGATATCTAATTGATATGGAAAAAAACCAAGATTTTCCATGGTTCATCTCCAACAATAGCCTGAACTATCTATTTTTTTGTTAGGCAAACTCCTTGTGTTTTGGGATCTAATATGCCCATCCCACTCTTAGTTTTTAACTCAATGCAATGCAACCTCGAGGTGTATTTTAAACCAACATTACCAATCCAATTAGACCAAAGGAAGTGATGAACAAGTTTGATAAGGTCATCATAACCTTTTTCGAGGGCACCCAACAAGATGAGTAATACTCATGTGAAGCCAAGAAAATATGATTGACCACTTGAATCTTGCCAACTAAGGAAATAAATTTATTTTCTCAAGTAAACAACTTAATTTTTAATTTATTAAGGAACTATTTCCACATGACAAAAAGAGATACATCCAATCCAAATGGGATGCCCAGGTAAAAAGAGATTTGACCATGTTTAATTTGCTTCCATTATCAGGAAATCCATGACAGAGCTTTATCAATTTGTGTTTAGAGAAATTCAGTTTTATTATATGCTAGTTTAGACCCTAAAATTGAGAAAAAAGGTTAATAACATCCATAGCATTCAAAATCTCTTTTTCAAAATTTTGAAGGAAAAGCATGTTGTCATTAGCAAATTGTGAATTCATGACCACCAAATTACAAGAGAGAGAGAGATACCCTTGATTAAACTCATCTAATTGCATTTCTGTAGAAAATAGCGAAATGCATCAATAGCCAAAACATAAAGAAAAGGAGATAAATTATAGCCTTGTTTGATTGAGCGTTGAAGTGGAAAGGTACATCAGATATCTCGTTATTAACTATTAGTTGAGCATTGGAATTTTTAAACAAAATTTCAACATGTTTACATAATTTGGAGCACAATCCCAACCTTTGTAGCATTTAAAGAATGAATCTCCAATGCATTATATCATATACTTTATCAAAATCCAACTTGATTATGATATCATTTTGACTTGATTGTTTTGCCCATTCTAAAGTTTCCCATGCAAGCATAAGGTTATCAAGAATATATCTCCCCCCAAGGAACCTAGTTTGCTTAGATCTAACAATGCCTTTTGCCACATGTTTAATCCTCATAGAAATTACTTTAGCAATAATTTTTTAAGAAATACTTAGCAAGGTAATAGGATGCCTACCAATAATCGTATCTTCTTTTTTTTCTTTATTAATTAGTTTGATAAGGCCCCTACTAATATTCGACCCTAATGACCCTGACTCCAAAGCTTCTAAATACAACATATAAAAACCATCTTTAATAAATTTCCACATTGTTTGATATAACTCCACTAAAAGTCTATCTATACCCAGACTCTTATTAGCAGCCATATAAAAAGCATGTTCTAAATCTTCAATGGCGAGATTACGATCTAAAAATTAACTATAATCAACATCCAATTTCTTTGGAATATGATCTTTTATAATATCTTCCAAAATAGTGGAACATCTTGCCAATGTGTATCTTCTTTAAAAACATTTTCATCATAGTTCTGAAACAAGGTTGTAATCTCTTCTAATTTTGTGTGGGGAAGACCCTTCTCATCTTGAATTTCCCTAATATACTCTTTTTTTATGTTTATGGTTAATAAAACTAAAGAAATATTTGGAGCCCCTATTACCTTCCTTAACTTAACGTAATCTAGCTTTGATTTTTGCACCTTGTCCCTTATAACTATCCATTTTTTAAATTTGGGCTTCCAAAGAAGCTTTAGAAGATTACGAATTTATGTCATCTAGCTTGGTATTTAGTATTTTTTTGTTATGTTCTAGCTTTCCTTTGAGAGATTTATCCCTATGTTTACATTGCCATGTCATTCTCCTTTGAAAGGCTTGTAGGAAATCAAGGCATTGTGAGATAGCATAGTGCCACCATTCCTTATAAGATTATCCCTCTTTTGGTTTGGGGATAGAATTCCAAATACCCACAAGAGCAGCTACACAAGAAGGACATTTAAATGAGAATTTTTAATTCTATAAGGAATCCTTGAGTCATTGCTAGCCTTAACATTTCTACAAATAGTACAAATGATGGGGTAATGATATGAGAGAGTAGAGGAGTAATCAATTTTAACACAAAGGCCATAAGTGGCTTGGACATCTTGAAGATTAGGTGAAATTTAGAATCTATCCAATTTGCTAAGTTTTCTATCTTCCCCAAATATGCAATTAGACCAAGTAAACTAGTTATTGTCATCGCTAAGTTTTTTGTTGTGAATTGGATCTAAAACACCAATAGAAGTCTAACAACATATCCATTTATCAAATTCTTCATTACTTAATTTTCTAGGGTTGGGCCAATTTCAATCATTTTGATACTCAACCATATTAAAGTCACCTCCTAGGATCCAATCAACATTAGGAAGTTTTTTAGTTATTCAATCCCATAATTCACTTATGTCTTTAGTATAATTTTGGGAATATACAAATTAGAAACCAATGGATTGATAAGGGTCCTCACCTTTATCAATAACAAATTTATTTACCCAAGGAGAAAAACCAATGATACCCCCTCCCCTACTTTTTGTATGTGACGTATGAAGAAAATATTCATCTCCCCATACGTGGAATAAAGAAGAAGAAAGACGAAGACCATTAATTTTCACTTCTTGGAGAATGAAAATATCAGGTTCATAAGTGGATATTGTATCCTTAAACTCCATATTTGTTATGGGGGAGAGGAATCCCCCTAAAATTCCAATACAAAATTTTAAAATTCTTGGCATGGAGGGATCCTCTTCCTACGACAAGGCTTCGTAACGACTGGCTTCAATAATAGAATGGTCAACATATCCCAAAAATCGATTAGTATGAAGTGGACATCTTGATCTGTTAGTCCCAACCAGTGCTGAGAGGGGAGGGGTGAATCAACACTTTACTAGTTTTACAAAATTAAAACCTTTTAACCCAAGACTACTCTAACTTAATATTCATTAATACAAACAGTTATTGCAGAAGAACATGCATGCATGAAAAGATACACAGTAACACCAAGATTTATCTTGTGGAAACCCAAATGGGAGAAAACTACGGTGTGAGTAGAAACTCACAAAATTTACACTCTTTTGGAGTACGCTCGGTGAGGAGCCATCCCTGTTATGAGATTACAAAGATACTATTAGGTGCCACTAGGTGAAGGGATTTTATTTAAGGCCTGTTAGTGCCTTTACCCTGTTAGAGGTAGCCTTTTTTTAAGGACTTAAGAACATCAATTAAGATGTCACCCGGTTAAGGGATTTTACAAAGGGACTTGTTAAAGTCCACCTAGTTAAGGGATTTTGAGTTGTGATGGTTAGAAAGCAACAGGAAGTTGATCTGCTGGAATAGCTACTGATAGCTTGATCAGATCATAATGACAATCATACTCTGTCTCCATCAGTTGTGTCTTCTCTACACTACACCAGTCCTCTACTCATACCCTCAACTCTGCACTCTGCTGGTCTACTTCACACACACTCTTCTCTGCTATATCATTTAGCACTTCCTCACTCTTCACTCTCCACTTTGGATCACCTCTCACAGGATTTTCACTTTGCAAATTTTTTGATCAAAATGTTTTGTATGAACTCAAAACACTTTTATACTCTCTTTGTCGTCACCTTCAGGTATTTCCTAAATCAATGCAATCACAGATCTCTGTAGATTTCAAATTAAAATCTTCCTGCTCTTTCTCTGCATGCCTTGCAACAATTCCACCAATTACTCATCCAATCTGCCACTACATGCCCAAAAATAGCAACTTCTAGGTTGAGTTCAGTCTTTTAAATGCGAACCAGAAAATCCATAGGTAATCATAGCTTAACTACATGATGACTGAGGTTGACTTCACCAACCTTTGGTTTGGCGTAGACACAAACTCACCAACTCACCTTTTTCCATCATAACTATGTAACCAATCACCGCTCTGAGATTTATGGTGCTAACCGATCTTCCTTCTGCTTCACCGGTCTACCAGTATACCACTACATTCTCCACTACCGGTTCATCTTCTGATACCAGTTTGCAGTACTTCCATCAAGCCTCTTTTCTTGTTTTCCAATGAGGTTCCAGTTTGCATAGGACCTCAAGCCTTCTTGCCTAAGTCACCTTCTGTGACTTCAACATCATCAGGATAGCCAACTTGAAGATCTGACCTTAACACCGATCTTCTTGAATGACAGACCGGTTAGCTTAGTTTGTCTTCCCTTGAGCCAATTGAACCTTGATCATCTATCTCTGATGGTGCTTCAATTTTGTTTGCAAGCCATCACCTTTTCTACTGAGATACACCACTCCACCAGTCAATGTTAGTCAACAATGACAAATCTCAGCTAATATACTAATTCACTCGATTAACCGGTTTACTCAATATCAATGATGCCAACAATCTCCCCCTTTAGCATTGATGGCAACAAATCAGAATCTGTCTTATCAATTGCTCCATGTACTTTCTTCATTTATTTCTTTATTTCTATACTAGTTTACTTTTTCTCTGAGTAATGAGTATCTCCCCTTAACATTGGCAATACTCTTAACCACTTCTAGCAACACCCTGCTCAACACTACAACACCCAATCTGCCCACTACTCAACAATACTCAAACACTAATAATAATCTCCCCCTTTGACAACAATGTTGAAGATGTATTTCAGTACACTTGCAAGATTGCTCCCCCTAACTAGAGTAGTCCACACTTATCAATCTAGTCTTAGAAATTGTTCATAAAAAAACCATACCAGATTGATGTAGAGCCCTTTTTCACTTACTTTAATGCAAGTAGGGGTATCACCCCTAGCTTACATCTAAGGTAATCAAAGGTGTCCTTCTGTAGTGGCTTGGTGAAGATATCAACCACTTGTTCTTTTGTTGGTATATACTCCAACCTCACTTCCTTGTCTTGAACCTGTTCCATGAGGTAATGGTATTTGATAGCTATATGCTTTATCTTTGAATGCATCACTGGATTCTTGGATATGTTGATAGCACTGGTGTTGTCATAGTGAATCACCATAGGTTCAGTCACCTTTTCTTGGATACCTTCCAATAATTTCTTGATCCATACTACCTGTGTACAGTTGATTGCAACAACCACATAGCCGTGGATTGAGAGGTGAAATTTTGTTTCTTGTTTGTCCATGACACAATCCTATCTCCAAGAAAGAATGCACCTCCACTAGTGCTTTGTATGTCATCAATGTTCCTTGCCCAATCTGCATCGGTGAAGACACTTAAGTTGAAATCTCCCTTATGTGGATACCAGAGACCATACTCATCAGTCCCCTTAAGGTATCTAACTAATCTCTTTACTGCCACCATATGAGTCTCTTTTGGATTTGCAACAAATCCAACAACCAAGCCAACTGCTTGTGCTATATCCGGTCTACTGTGTACTGCATACTGCAACTTACCAGTCATGGATCGGTAAAGTATCTCATTCACTTCATTAGCCTCATAATTTTTGGAGAGCTTGCAACCTGTAACCATTGGAGTTCCAATAGGTTTGGAATCTTCCATTCTAAAAGTCTTCAAGATTTCTCTTATGTACTTGACCTGGCTAATGAATATACCATTCTTGAGCTGAGATAATTGCAAACCGATGAAGAATTTTATTTCATCGATCATGGACATTTCAAATTCTTTCTTAATTTCATCTACAAAACCTTTTCTCATATCATCATCTCCCCCAAAGATGATGTCATCTAGAAAAATATTTGTAATCAAATGTTTTTCCTTAACTCCGGTTTTCAAATACAAGTTGTTGCTGTCACTAGTTCTTATGAACCCTATGCTTAATAAATATTAGTGCAGCCTCTCATACCAAGCTCTTGGTGCTTTTTTTAGCCCATACAAATCCTTCTTCAGCTTGCATACCATATCTCTTCTATCTTATGATACAAACCCTTTTGGTTTCTCTATGTACACTTCTTCCTCTAAAACACCATTCAAGAATGTTGATTTTACATCCATTTGGTAAACTTTGAACTTCTTGTAAGAAGCATAAGCAAACAGGATTCTGACCCCTTCCAATCTAGCCATCAGTGCAAAGGTCTCTCCATAATCTAAACCTTCTTCATGTGCATACCCTTTGCAGACTAACCTTGCTTTGTTTCTTACTACTTAACCAGTTTTATCCACTTTATTTCTAAACACCCATTTGGTGCCTATCACATTTTTGTTCTCCAGTTTGGGTACGCGAGTCCAAGTTTCATTTTTCTCAATCTGCTCCAGTTCTTCCTCCATGGCTTTAATCCAATCTTCATCTTTTAGAGCCTCCTTTTCTATTTTGGGCTAAATTTTGGAGAACAAACAAGTATTCTCTCTTGCTCTTCTTCTAGTCAAAACTCCAAATCTTTATCACCAATGATATTGTCAGTAGAGTGATTGTTTCTGACATACCTTGCTAGTACTGGTTCGTTTCTTGGAGCTTCTTCTACCAATTTTGTAGGTTCTATTTCACATACTTCCTCATTTTTTGCCACAACATGATTCTCTTCAGCAAGTTCGACCGATACAGTGTACTCAAATCCTTGATAATCCTCTGGTTCACTCTTGTTGTCCTATTCATTTTTCTTAGAGAACTCATCCACTCTGACATTGGCAATCTCCACAATCTTACCGGTCCTTTTGTTCAAACACCAATATGCTTTACTCTTTGTGGAGTAACCTAAGAAGGTTCCTTCATCACTCTTGGGATCTAAATTTCCAGAGAACTCATCCCTCTTGATATAGCACCTGTGATGTAGAGAGTCTTGGAGCCTTGTTGGTTTCACCTTCTTGAGTGACTTGTCCTACTCAACCCTACTACTACTCAAGTCCTTCCCATGGCACTTGGTAAGGGTTGTGACAATAAGACCTCCAAGGTCTGAACCTTCTTGACTTGCCTCCTAGGTATAGCCAATGGCTTCTAGACAATCAACTCCTCCACTTGAGGTTGTCACCTCAGTTACTCACACTCACCTCTCCTGGGCTCCAACCACTCCTACTAGGATCTTAACACACCAACTCTTCTTATGGTTTCCCAATGCATTAATAAGTTGTCTTCATTATGTTTTGAAGTTTAAGTCTCACCAAATCCATCGCCATGGTTTCTCAAGCCTTCTAGGTCTCTACTCGCACCTAAATAGGCCTAATTGCATTAGCCCTCCTTAAGCGGTAGGTCTAATTGCATTAACCCTCCTTAAGCGGTTTTTTGGGTTTAATTTTCAAAAGTCCCAAACAATCCTAGGAATAAATCACGGATTCAGATACCCTTTTGGAAGTTGTAAACAATATTGGAAATGTGCATTTGGGTTATCCGTACAAGTGTGGTTTCCAATGTTGCACTATTTTGTGGGGATTTAGGCTTAACTGGTGGATTGACAAACTTGGTCTAGAACCCTTCACCAGTCAAATATCCTACTCTAAAACCTTGGAAACCTTCAAGGACACTCTGAGGGATTTCCATACATATGCCACTTGGGCCTGCATCAATCTCCAAGTGTTCACAAATCGCACTTTGCTTACTATCCTAACTCACCTACTCCCAACGGTGAGCCTAGGTCTTCATTGTTTCTCCTCCTCCTAGGACTACAACATTACACACTCTATTTTAAAACTATATACAGACCCTAACCTAGCATTCTTAATTATTTCAATAAGTTCCATCAAAGAATGCCTAGGCTAGAGCCATTTGTTGCTCTTAAACCCTACTTGCAAGGGTTTTGCTCCTAGTTGCAAAGAATGAGAGAAATCTTTACAACTTGGAACAGTAAAACCTGAAAATAAACCTTATTGAAAGAAAATACAATGTACATACAAATATGGCAATTATTTTACACCATCTAGTCTGTACTGGACTGTACAAGCAATGAAAAACCATATAAAACTGTCAAAAACTGGTGGAAACAAGATTGTTTCACAAACCAAAAAATTGCTCTTGCATTTCCAATCCTCTAACCTATACAATGAAGTGAAATTTTTCTTATATCCACTAGTTTTAGTTGATTCAACCAACTACCTAATGCCCATAACTAGAAATGCAACTTTTGCAAGAAATTGCAAAATGTTGCTCAACAACTTTTGACAACTTTTTCTCTAGGATGCAATTTTGCATTCTATTGCATTCTAGGACTCTTGAAGGTCCTCAAACACCTTACAAGACCTAAACACAACTCAATTGACTCCTAATTCATGAATACATTCATCTAGAGTATCTTGCCTATGAACTACCTAAGCATCTCACTTCTCAGGTTAACAACATCCTGAACATAATTGACTCAAACCAAAATTTGGACAACTCAACCATGGCTCTACCGAGTCCTCAATGGTTGGTCCATTATTACATCACACACTAATACACAAACTAAAATAGAATCAAAGCTTACATTCTTGGAGTACTAGGTTCCCTGCACCATACTCCCCTGGGTCAAAGAACTCAAGTCCCTTGAGTTATAAGGTCTAAAATCTCCACTCCATTATGAAGTATATCTGCCTCTGACATCCACATGGCATCTGAATCTAGTAATCCTTTCCACTTAACAAGATAGTTCTTGTAAACTCCCTTCCTTGTCTTTTTTACTATCTTGGTATCCAAGATACTCTTTAACTCAACCGGTTGACTAGGCAACAATTCCTTTACCCAATCTTCATAAATCAGTGATGGCATGTCTTTCTAATTTTTTTGATGACTCTTCCTTGTATGGATATAGATCACATACATTAAAGATAGGAGATATTCCCAAGGTAGGTGGAAGTTCAACCTCATAAGCATTCTGCCCATACTTGTGCACCACTTTGAGAGGTCCAATTTTCTTCATCATGAGCTAATAGGCTGCCCTTTTGGAAGTCTCTCTTTCCTGAGGTATGCTAGCACTAAATCTCCTACTTGAAATTTTAGCTTCCTCCTTGTTTTATCAACTTGAACCTTGTACTGATTGGATTTTTGTTGTAAGGACTTCCTTACCTTATCATGCACCTCTTTAATGCCCTCTGCAAAGTTCTCCCCTTGTGCACTCTTGGGTGCCATTGAACTGAGATCTTTGAGCTCTAATATTCCCCTAGGATGGAATCCATATACTATCTCAAAAGGACTTTTACCGGTGCTACAGTTCACTGAGTCATTATATGCATATTCTTCTTGTCCAAGTACTAGATCCCAAGTCTGCCCATGTTGCTTGGTAAGACATCTTAGCAAGTTACCCAATGACCGGTTGACTACTTCTGTCTGTCCATCTGATTGAGGGTGATAGGAAGATGAAAAATATAATTTGGTGCTCAACTTCCTCCATAGTGTCCTCCAAAAGTGGCTCAAAAACCTCACATCTCTATCACTCACAATGCTAATTGGAAGACCATGAATTCTGACTATCTCCTTAAAGAAGAGGCCTGCAATATGGGTGGCATCCTTGGTACTCTTGCAAGGTATAAAATGTGCCATTTTGTTGAACCTATCTACTACCACATACACACTATCCAATCCTCTCGGTGTCCTAGGCAAGCCTAACACAAAATCCATGCTCAAACATTCCCAAGGCCTTTGTGGTATGACCAAGGGCTGATATAGACTTGCATTACTTGAGGTTCCTTTTTCTCTTTGGAAGATGGTACATTGCTCTACAAACCTTCTCACTTCTTATTGCAACTTGGGCCAATAATAAAACCTACCAACCTGCTCCAATGTCTTATCAATGCCAAAATGACCTCCTAGACCTCCTTGATGCTTCTCTTGAATAATATTTTGTCTCATAGAACTTTGAGGTATGCAAAGAAGATGACCTTTGAACAACAAACCCTCTTGTACCATGTATTCTGAATAAGAGACATGTGAGGTATTAGAAAAATCAGTACAAACATTATATATCTCTGCAAAATCCTTATCATCCTTGTAGAGGTCCTTCAACTCACTCAAACCCAGACTTTGCAATTGAATCTCCTGGATGGTCATGATTCTCCTACTTAGTGCATCAGCAACTTTATTGGCTGGCCTTTTCTTGTGTTTAATAGTGAATGTATAATATTGTAGGTACTCAACCCACTTTAGGTGTCTTTGGTTCAATTTCTCTTGCCCATTGAGAAAACTAAGAGCATGGTTGCCACTGAAGACTACAAATTCTTTGGGCAACAAGTAGTGACGCCATTTTTTCAATGCTTGGACTATTGCATACAACTCCAAGTCATATGTGGAGTACCTTTTCTTAGCTTCATTTAACTTTTCTGAGAAGAAAGCTATAGGATGTCCCTCTTGGCTTAAAACTGCCCATATTGCCCTTTGGCTTGCATCACATTCTACTATAAACAACTGATTGAAATTAGGAAATCTAAGGGTTGGCAACTTTTCTATCTTGGTTTTCAACATCTCAAACCCCTTATTGGCTTCCTCTGTCCACTTAAAGTGACATTTAATCCCACCTTTAATAGTATTAAGAATATGAGAACAAACATGGCTAAATTTTCTCACAAACTTCCTATAAAAAGATGTCATTCCATGAAAGCTTCTAACTTCACTTATGCCCCTAGGGATAGGTCAATTAAGTATTGCTTCTACCTTACTTGGATCCATTTTTAAACATCCATGTGAAATGACAAAACCAAGGTATACCAGCTCTGTTTTCAAAAACTCACATTTTTCAAGGTTAATCTTGAGTTGAGTCTCCTTCAACTTCTTCAAAACCATCTCCAAGTGCTTGAGGTGTTCCTCCTTGAACCTATAATAGATCAAAATGTCATCAAGATATACAATTATAAATCTACCAATAAACTCAACTAAGACTTCATTCATGAGCCTTTGGAAGGTACTAGGTGCATTGGTGAGGCCAAATGGCATTGCCAACCACTCACATAGACCTACATTGGTTCTAAAAGTTGTCTTCCATTCATCTCCAGGTCTGATTCTGATTTGATGGTAACTAGACTTTAAGTCCACCTTGGTGAAGTAGCTTGCACCTCCTAGATTGTCTAATAGGTCCTCAATCCTTGGCATAGGAAATCGGTACCTTATGGTAATCTTGTTGATTGCTCTGGAGTCGATGCAAATTATCCATTTGCCTCCCTTCTTAGGTACTAACACATTAGGAACAACACATGGACTCAAACTCTTCTACTAAATCCTTTGTCTAAGAGTTCTTGCACTTGTTTGTTGATCTCTTCATTTTGACTAGGTGTCATTTTGTAGGCAGCTTTGTTTGGTAGATTGGCCCCTGGTATTAAGTCTATTTGATGATTTACATCTCTCATTAGAGGCAAGGAATTAGGTAAGTCATCACCTATCACTTATGCATATTGTTTAAGTAGTCCTTGCACCTCTTCAAGCACTTCACTCATTGGATCTGCCTTAGCTTCTTCACTAAGTTTCAACACTATAGCATGGCCTTGATTTCCTTCTTGTTTCAACACTTTGAGAAACTCTTTTCCACTCACCAACATCACACTTGAGCCTATTTGTTTTTGATCCTTTGGTTTAGGTAGTGGATCCATTTGATACTTTTTCCCATTCTTGGTGATAAGATAGTTGTTCTTCTCCCCATCATGAGTAGCTTTCACATCATACTGCCATGGATGGCCCAACAACAAATGACAAGCATCCATAGGAAATATGTCACATAATAATCTATCTGTGTACTCACCAATTTCAAAATCCACCCATGCTTGTTCATCAACTAATACATATTGACCTTGGTTGAGCCATGATGCCTTATAGGGTGTGAGGTGAGGTAATCTTTTTAGTTTGAGTTTGTCCACCATTTCAACTAAGACAATATTCTCAGTGGAACCTGAATCTACAATCACTTTACAAATCTTTCCATGTGACCTACAAGTGGTCCTAAACTAGCTTTTCCTTTGTGGTGGCTCTTGAGCATTGTTCTCCTCATCATCAAATTTTCTCCCTCTGTCACTGGGCTTGCTTTACTGATTGAAGAAGTTACACTCTAAGTGTCTTCCTCTTGCAACAATTGAGTTCTTCTTTCCCCCATGTATGAACTTGTGGAGCTTGAGGCTTTCCCCGTGCACTTACTCTTGGTATGCCCAACTTGATTGCAATGGTAACATCTAGTAGTGAAAACTGTATTTCCTCTACCTGAGTTTCCAAACCTACCCTTAAAATTGCTCCTTCCTCTATATGATCCTCTAAATGCTACTCTATGAGAGCCTCCACTACCTTCTTGGCCTTTCTTCTCTTCACTTCTTGATGATTTCTGCCCTCTACCAAAGTTTCCTCTACCTCTGAAATTATTTCCTCCCCTATATTTTTTATTTTGCTCATTCCTCTTTTTGATCTTCTCTTCTGCCCTTAGGGCCAACTGAAAACACTTATGGATAGTTTCTGGTGTGAGGATACTTATTTCATCTTGTATATTCTATCTAAGGCCATTCAGATACTTGGCCAACTTCTCCACCTTATTCTCATGCTTCCTAGCCCTCAAACTAAGCTTATGGAAATCTTCAGTGTATGCATTGACATCTAACTCCCTTTGTTTCAAATTTTGTAGTCTCTTATGAATTTGAACTTCATAATCTCCTGGAAGGAATTGTGCCTTAAGTTTGATCTTCATACGCTCCCATGAAGTTATCTTCTTTTTGCCTTCTTGTATCCTTTCTTCTTGTATCATATTCCACCAAACCAATGCTGATCCTCTCATTCTTGATTTGGCCACATTAACTCTGTAGATGTATAAAAATGACCATATTCCTAAATGAATATTTTATGTTAGGATAGTATTCATACTAACCTTGTCATCTTATAGTTAGTTTATTGCATTTCTAGAATCATGCATAGTTTAGGATGCATTTCATTTTAAAATCTATCAAAGCATCCCTCATTCTTGCATTTGCCATCCCTAAACCATTTTGCTCAGTGATCTGAGAGCAAAAACATTGGTTGGAGGGACATTGTGAGATAGAGAACCATGGGACCAACCTTGGGAAGCTGAGTTATACTTCATGACTCCATAGCTTACACCAAGAAGTCCTGTGTGTGTGTGGACAAGTATTTTGGAACATTTTTCACATATTGAGTTCTATCGACCCGCTTTTCCCGCATACATTTCTGGCGCCCACCGTGGGGCAGTACCCCATATATCTAATCAGTTTTGAAATATAACCACTTTTGCAGGTCCATGGAAAATGAGAATCAACACATGGGAAACATTCCCTAGCGCATCCGGTTAACAGTCTAGCGCATCCTGCTTACTGTTTAGCATGTGGGGTCTATACTCTAGCGCGTGAAGTCCTTTCTTTAGTGCATGACTTCCACTAATATTTTCCTATAGGTATCAACGTAGGAGAAAAATAGAGTAGCGCATCTGAAAAATAGTTTGGCGCATCGGGTCTGTTAGATAGCGCATCCAACTCACTGTTTAGCGTGTGCAGTCTATTTTATGGCGCGTAAAGTCTTTTCCTTAGCGCATCATATTTCTAACAGTTTTTTGTAGGTATCAACGTGAGAGAAAAATAGAATAGCACATCGAGAAAATAGCTTAGCGCATTGGGGGCACATAACAGCGCGTAGGTGCTTTTTCTTAGCACATAGACATCATTTCTTAGTGCATAGAGTTGGCAGAGCCAAAAATTTATGACAGAGTCAAAAATTAGGCTTGTGGGAGGCATAATATATATGGAATATAACGTTTAAGTATAAGTGACATTTCCTCTTCTCTTTTCTCTTTCTTATACTTAAACGTTATATTCCATATATATTGTCAGGATGTTTGAGAGGGGTTTCGGACCTCTAGGAGTTATAATGCAAAATCTCGTTTTTGGAAGATCTTCCAAATTTCAGACTTAGTCAAATTTCAGGGCATTTCAGGATCAAGATTGTAAAATTTGTAACCAAGATCAGAATTTAGGCTTGTGTAAGCCCACACTAACATTTGATCATTGACTGTGTGCAGGTTCTAATATTTTTTGTGCAGGGGAAGGAGTTAGTTTAGAGGCTTCAAGTTTCTTTTTTTACTTTCTTTCAACAAAAGTTGGTTAAAAAGAACTCACTCTCCTTTTTGCAAAAGTTAAAATAAACTTCATCATTTCATTTGGATGCATAAAATGAACTTCATGCCTTCCTTTTTGGTGTTTTAAAATGAAAATTCATCTTTTTTTATTGCATGGTAAAAAGAACAACAAAACAAACCTTTCATTCCTGCAAGTTAGGAAAAACACTTCATTTTGGAAGCTCTAAAAAGAACAAGACAAACAATCTTTACTTTGGCAAAAATTTTAAAAAAGAACCTCACCATCCTTTGGTGTTTAAAAAGATTCACTTCATTTTGCAAAGTAAAAGAACCTCATCTTCATTTTGTACAAGGCAAAGAGGGAAAGTTTTTCCCTATTGACTTCATTTTGTTGACCAAACATCACAATTTACTTTGTTGACCAGGCTTGTTTTACAAAAGTTTTGGAAATACACACTTTGCTATGAAAGGTTAAAAAGAACATCATGCTTGTTGGAGCAACATCTCCAAATAGAAGTTAGCAAATCATTGTCTTGAAGGCTAAAAAGAACAACTTGATTGCCTTGTCTCAAAAGTGGAAGGTATATGCTCTCCCCATAACTGGGTGACCAAAAAGCCAAACCACTCTTAAGCTTTCTATACTTCAAGCATTTACATCCTTTAGCAGGCCTGCCTTCCCGAGGGGTTGAAAAACTCTTAAAGCCATTCTTTGGCTAGTGTGAAGGGAATGACCTAAGTGGGAAACGACTTTGATGCCAAGTGTTCCAACCCACTATAATCAAAAGTGGAAAGTGACAAAAGTCCTTTTGAATGGTTTCGCGCAGCGATTAGCCTTCCCCCAGTATCCTTGAGATACGTAAAGCCTTTTTTTCAAAGGTTGGGAAGCCTCTTGAGGGAGCTTATCACTGACGGCCAAATAGGAAGCCTGATTAGGAACCATAGAATTAGAAACTTTGAACCGAGTCAGTTGCCAAACATTGGCAATATCATAGTGCAAGGGTGGGGAAGAATCCGCCCCCAAGATCACTCACCATATATCTCCCAAGATAACTACTCAATTGTGAAGTGATTCACTTTGAGTTAATTTGTAGCAAAAGGCAAAAAAATGGGTGCCCTCTAGGGGGTGACAAGGCTGTTTGAGCTAACGGAGTATCGAGACTAGTGGGCTATGATATTGTCAATGACCTTTGAATAAAGAGTCTATCTGATGTGTCTTTTGTTGTAGATCAAACTAGTGATAACATCGGGGATTTGAACACATCCTCAAAAGAACATACACTCAATGTTTAGTATTAGGATGATCATTGTCTTCATGTGTGCTATGTATTCTTATCACAAATGTTAAAATATCTTGCAAAGTATCCAACAATCAAACTCAAAAGTCAGTTCAAACAAGGAAGAATCATAAAGTGGAGAAGATTTCCAAATCCAACAAAGCATCTTTTGAGATGGTTATCAACATTTCAACTATCTTTAGGAAAGACTTTCATCCAACAAGATTAGGTGAATATCAAACCAAGTGATCAAGTGTTTATCTATTCGACTTAGTAAGCTTGAGTATCCAAAACAAAATTATCCATCAAAATTACAAGTGTTAAAAATTTCAAAAATCACAGAAAAACAACTAAGTCAAAATATATCAGAGCAGTTTAGTGCGTGAGAGCAACTTCTTAGTGCGTGGGGACCATCTTTTAGCACATTAAACCTTCACCTTAGCGCATTAAGTCTTAACATTAGCGCTTCATAGAAATCCAATTCTAGCAGTTTCAAGTAGCGTGTTTTGAAAACAGTTTAGTGCATTGAAGCATCAGCTTAGCGCGTGGAAGCCAAACTTTAGTGCGTAGGGTTTAACAGTTAGTGCATTGGTGACCCATATTGGCGCATGACCTTTTTGAACCAAGGCAAAGGAAAAATAAACTAGTTAGTGCGTATCAGGGGGCAGCGTAGCACTTGGAGTCTTTTCTATAGCACGTTGAGAAATTTTTTTTAGCGCATCTAGTCTCTGGCTTAGCGCATGGTCAAAACTTAGAAAACCAGAGAGAAAAACAAGCCTTTCTAAAAAAAGTTTTCAAACTTCTTGAGTATCCTTTCAGGTCCAATATCAAACACGATCACAAGAAATCAAATCAAAACACCAGAGAAATAATTTCCAAATCAAACAAGTCAGTCTTAGAACAAAAGTTGTCAAATCCAAAACTAGCTAAAGATAAGACTTTATCCTATCAAAATTAGGTATTATCATCACCTTGATCAAAAGGTCCATCATCTAAAGGATTCTATCACACAACATACCAAGTTTAAAACCTTAAGTTGTCAAATCAAGTTTCCATATCGGGAGACTTTATCCATATCATTTGACACACTTTGTCGTGAGGGGGCATCTAAACCTTCATTTGATAAAAGTAGACTTAAGTTTCCAAACAAAGTATCTCAATCCAAACATTGAAGGAAACCATTGATCATTCGTGTATGACCTCTCCTCATATTTTGAGACGAACAAGTCTTTATCAAAAAACTAAGTTAAAGAAGAGACAACCTAGTCCTAAGACCCTTATCAATAGGAGTATTTATCTACATCAAACTATCAAAAACATCAACTTTTATCATTCGTATGACCATTCATCATCAAACCAAAAGAAAAGGAAACCCAATCAAAGGAAATGAGTCCTAGCATAAATCAAGATCATGATATCATGGCTCTCCAATCTAATCCCATTTTTGATCAAGATCCCACCTATCAAGAATCTTATGATGATCCCCTAAAATTTTGGTATTCCATCCACGATGACCCTCTTTCATCTCAAGAGCATAGTCCCATTCAACATCCATCTCCTAAGTAAGAGAATGATATCCCTTCCATCTCCTCCACTATTCTAATTCAAAATCAAGAGAAAAGCACAAACTCAAATGATCCTACTCCAAGTCAAGATCAAGATCAAGGAATCTCTTCATCCTCCAAATCTATCTTAGGTCCTTTCATTCCAAATTTAATCTCTTCATCCTCCAAATCTATCTTAGGTCCTTTCATTCCAAAGTCAATCTCTTCATCCTCCAAATCTATCTTAGGTCCTTTCATTTCAAAGTCAATCTCTTTAAACTTCTTTCAACCCTCTATCTAAACATCTTTCCAAAACTATTCTTCTATCATTTCCTCTATCTATTTAGGGTCCTTCTGTCCCAAAATTCAATTTTCCTCCATCTCTTCATCACTTCTCAAGTACCAACTTTCATCTTGAATACATTTCCCTCTATCCTTGCACAAATCTTCAAACATTCTATCTATTATCCAACACCTCTTTTCTATCCTTCCATCCCTTTCATTCAATCCTTCGCATAAAATCTTTCATCTGTGAGATAGGTGTTTGTGTCATTTTGTCACATACTTTCCCATGCTCGAATCTCATGTTCAGTCCTTTTCCTAGATATCTATTCATGAAATGCTTCAAAATCCGAGGTTGTTCCTCTTTAAAATTTTCTTTGGTTGGGATACACACTCAATCCAGAAAAGAACCACTTATCGTATCTTGGTACTGACATCTTTTGATTACTATATCTCATACACTTAATTGATTGCTCTAAATCATTGTGATCTCTTAAATTGAAGACATGGCTAGTGAAAAATCTAAAATCTTGCTTCAGCGCCACTGTAATTATCAAACCCATGTAAGTTTCATCACTTACAAGCCAATGCAAGAAAAATAAAGAGAAAAAAAGAAATATCAAATGCATGAGCAAGAAAATGAATATCAAGAAAAGAAAAATGCAATGAAATTGAATATCAAAATGATTGGCTATGGGAACATGCAAGTAACTCCATCGGGGCTATGGAGGCCTGGCTGGCAATGGAGCAATATTTGTGAGATTATAGCGATAACCTTGTCAGGGCTATGGACGCTCACTGGCAGCGAGGCTCTATCCAGGATGCTTTTGAAGTCAAGGTAACTCATGTAGCTAGCCATGCTGGATTCTGAAGATTACAATGATCATATGAGCCAGAATGAACCCACTTGCACACACATGGGTAATCAAAGACTAAGTACCTTGATCCAATTTGGGATTCTTCTTCCCTTTTGAGTCTACTTCCTAGTTGCTAGAAATGTTCAGTTGAATTTTCCAGAGGTTCTAAGTGTGGGTTGGGTCTCTATCTTTGAAAAGTTAGAGAACACTTATTCAGATGATGCTAAATGTTGTGACAATCTTACATATCACCTCTTTGCAAATGGAAACCTCTATGCTTGGGGGTAAAGTTCATCCACTCTATTCTTCTTACCATATTTCCCATTATCCTTCCTCCAATATCCATTACCCTATCTAACTTCATCATTATCTATAATCTTGCTTCACCTCATCCATATCCTCTAATCCATATCCCTTATCCTATCTATTCATTTCTTCTATCATTCAATTCTTTCTACAATCTTGCTTCACTCTAATCCATATCCCTTATCCTATCTATTCATTTCTTCTATCATTCAATTCTTTCTACAATCTTGCTTCACTCTAATCCATATCCCTTATCCTATCTATTCATTTCTTCTATCATCCAATTCTTTCTACAATCTTGCTTCACTCTAATTCATATCTATCTATCCTATCTATTCATTGCTTCCATCATCCAGTGCTATCTATATCATATCTCTATCCATATCCCCTTTTTCATCCTTGATCTTGATCAAAACTATGGACAATAAATCTATTTCCACCTCAATGGTTCAGTCATCCATTCATCCATTCCTTGTCTTGATATACATTGGGGCAACCAAATACATCTTTCTTCTAATCCAAAAACTCAAAAAAATCAAAATATCCAAAAACTCAAAAAAATCAAAATATCCAAAAACTCAAAAAAATCAAAATATCCAAAAAACTCAAAAAAATAAAAATATCTAAAAACTAAAAATCAACAAAATAAAAAAAAATCAAAGCATGAACACATGGACCATCCATCAAATCAGATCAACAACAAGAAAACTCTCAAAGTCTGCAATCAAACTTATCACATGTCTTGTTAATCAATTCATTACTTGAAATCAACATCAACATCAAACATGTCTTATACAAGGATAGGTACACTCGAAACTAGACAGATCGGTCTTATATGGGGTACTCACTCTTTGAAACCAGACATTCCTATCAATCATCAAGTCTTGATAATCAATCCATCTATCAACATCAACATCAAACATGTCTTATATAGGGATAGGTACACTCGAAACCAGATAGATCGATCTTATACGGGGTACTCACTCTTTGAAACCAGACAATCTTATCAATCATCGACCAAATCATAACAATGACATCAATCAGTATGACTGCTGGATTTTATTCTAGTTATCCTTATCTTTATCAATTGATGGTAGTACATGTTTCACAAATCATATTGTACATATCATATCCACCTATTTGAGACATCACTAGAAATTCAAAAATGCTTATCAATCCGGGACATACTTAGCATAGTCATTGTCCTTGGTTTATCTGAATCAGTTATCCAAATCATATCCCACCATGGCTTGGTGATTAGTGTACATATCCATATCAAAGTAGTATCAATAATAAAGGGAAAAATTTTGACCTCGCTGGGGGCCTTTCGCCTTCAAGATTTTCAACATCAGACCAAAAACGTAGCAAGACAACAAGGATCAAAACAACTAACAAATGCCAAACGACAATGCGAGAAGGCTAAACATCATGAACTTGAACTAATTTCAACTAAACAAAGATCTATTTGCAAGATGTTTTAATTGACAAGAATACATTCCAAATAGCATGCATGCTTACTTATGGTTGTTAATTTTTGCTTATCATATCTCCTAAGTGACTCAAGGATGTCTTACGACTAGAGAAGCAAGGAAGGAATGTGATGTTTTATTTGTCTTCTATCTGTGAGTGAAGTCTTTTATGATGCAAATCTGTCCTATGAAGAAATCAGGTGGTATATCACTGAGGACATTTCAAATTTGTATGGGACAAAGGTTAACTCTTGTATATTTACGCAATCTGCACTTAGGTCATCCTGGTTCAATTATACCTTGATGCTTGTGCTATCTTGCAAAATCAAAAATCATGTAAATTTTTCTCAGGTCATCATGGTTTAATTATACCATTATGCTTGTATAAATTTTCAACATATTCGAAGATCAATAAATGCTCAATGATGATATATTTATCGAAAGCAAACAACATGTGGTTATACAGGGATGACAAATGCAGAATGAGGATGCTCAAAAACAAATAGTTACATATCATTTTACAATTAGTTGCATATCATTTTACAATTAGTTGCATATCATATCATACATCTCAATTTCAAAATATCATTCATCATTCATCATTGCATCCCTCACATACATGTCTATCACATCATCATGGAATCTTTCTTCACTTTCATATCTTCATCATTCTTCCAAACTATCTTCTATCATTCTTCTAAACTATCTTCATCATTCTTCCAAACTATCTTCTATCATTCTTCCAAACTATCTTCTATCATGTCTTATACAGGATGTATCTTTCCTGAAACTAGATGTTTTGATCAGCTCTTATATAGGATATATCGTTCCTGAAACCAGATGTTTTGATCAGCTCTTATATAGGATATATCGTTCCTGAAACCAGATGTTTTTGATCAGCTCTTATATAGGATATATTGTTCCTGAAACCAGGCATTTTGATCGGTCTTATATAGGATATATCGTTCCTGAAACCAGACACTCGATCATCCATGTCTTATACAAGCAGTATCATTCTTGAAACCAGATGCTCAATCATCCATGTCTTATACAAGCGATATCATTCCTAAAACCAGACGCTCGATCATCCATGTCTTATACAGGAGGTGTCATACCTGAAACCAGACTTGCTCTCATTCCAATCAATCTAATCAATCTTATCAAACCCATGCATGCCATCACTATCCACTCTTCTATCTTTCAAACAACATTCTTCTTCTTTCGAGAGATCATTCATGCCTTGTGTGCACGAACGATCTCCCGAGGGGGCATTATCATATCAAATATCAACATCAATTTCATATCGACATCAGTCTCATATCAACTTTTCATATCAAAACAATTCTTCATATCTGGGGCATCATCAATATCGTTCATCAAATCTGGGGCATCATATCGACTTTTCATATCAAATCAATTTTTCATATCCACAACATCATATCGATCAAATTTTGACATCATATCTGAAACATCATTTTCTTTGAAATAACATGTGCACACATGTCACTTCAAAGAGGGGCAAAATGTAGACGTATAAAAATGACCATATTCCTAAATGAATAAAATCCCCCCTATCCACTTTTAATTAAATAGTTATCCTAAATTGAATAAATCTAATTTATTTAATTTCCCCAAATTGCAACCAAATTGAATTAAATTAACTTTATTTCAATTAAATCCTATTATCCCTCCATCCACTTGCATTTTCCTACATCTCCCACTTGCTTCCTAAATCCCTTCCTAATTTCTTCTAGACCCTTCTAATCACTTCTAAATTAACCTAACCCATCTTCTAAACTTTGTCACAACCCTAAACAAAGAGAAGTCACTTCTCAAACCCTTAAGGTCTTTGATAACCATTAAAGGCTTCAAGTCTTCAACCACTTAATTTTCCAAAGTCTCCCAAACCATTAATGGTTAATTAAAAAGAGTCTTAATAGATGGAGGAGCCAGACTTAATATATGTACTTTAAAGCTTATCTGTGCATTAGGCTTCTCAGAAGAGTCTATTGATCCCTGCAAAAAGATTACCATAAAGGCATATGATGATGAGGAAAGATCCTCTAAAGGAATTGTGATATTACCTATTCAAGTGGGACCCATGAAAAAAGACACTATTTGTCAGGTCTTAGACATAGATCTCACCTACAATATTTTGTTAGGGCAACCCTGGATACATGAAATGCAAGCAGTACCTTCTACGTATCACCAGTGTGTCAAATTTCCATATGATGGACAAGAAATCTCCATATCTGCTGATCATAATCCATTTCAACATTGCAACGCAATGGGGGCAGCCCAAGACAGTTTCGTTCCTCATAATAGAGAAAAGCAACAATCTTTAACATCAAATCTACAAACAGCAACACCCAACTCCCTATTTAGAGATTTCAAACAGAAAATGCAAATCAAAGACCAAGGTATGGGAGAATACTCTTTGGAGCCTTTATGTTTGGCCAAATTACCAACATCACCTAGATCTCATGGATTGCCTACTACATCAACACATCTGGCCACTCAGCCCATCACCAAATTTGATGGTACCTTCATCCAATTAGGCACTCTAGCGCATGAATCAGAAGACAAGGATGTTCTTAGCTGGTTATACAAAGATGAGGAAGAAGATAATAGAGCAGCTGCTCTGGACATTGTTCTACCAACACAACTATATGGAAAAGGATACTTAATCATGCAGCAAATGGGATATGACGGTAAAGGACCTATTGGGAAACGCAAAGAAGGAGTCACTGAACCTATAGATCTTCCTTCACAGCCTAGTAGAAACAAAGCAGGATTGGGTTGTGAGCTCACTTTCTTATTAAAAAGGCCGCCCAACATAACTACAAAACCTCAATGGAAAGTAAAGAAGAAGTACAAAGAAGAATCCTGGCAGGAAGCACTCTTTGAATCAACAGAAACAATCTGCAAGGCACGGGAATGTCAAGATCAGAAGTTACATCAGGGAAAGCTTCTAAGCCACAAGAAGGCCATATCTGCAGCAATAGCTCATATTCCAACACCAATATCTCAAGAACAAATCATATCATCTCCAGATACTATTATTCCTCCCCGAGGAAGCACAGTCTATGAACAAATATAGAAAGTAGAAGACGGATTTGACACAGAAACAACAAAATATTTTGAAAATTTTGATTGGATTTGATGAGTTGTGTGTGATGTGTATGATTTCATCTATGTGAAATGTGTGTAAATTGATTCATCTCTCAATAATTTACAAATGTTAGGGTATAGGGGAGACCGCGACCACATTACAGGTCCGTTTGGCTAACCCTAATTTCATTTTCCTCCTATAAAAGGGGAAAAGGGCTTTGATTTTATTCATTTGTGCCTTGTTGACTTTGGAGAAAGAGAATTTGGTCTAAAGTCAAAATGCCTATTCCGTATTCCAGACACCGTTTTGAGCGCGTTCGGAGGTACCGAAGACCTGCAACGTATGGACCACCAGTAAGTCAACACTTTTGACCCTCTTTTGATTTTTGATTTGGTCATTTTTTGGTCATTTTTTGATTTTTAAAATTCGGTTTTAGCATTTTAGCGCATCCAAGTCATAAATTAGCGCATACGAAATTTTAGGTAGCGCATCAAATCTATTTTTAGGGCTGCGTCTGAAACAAAATAGGGTAGCGCATAGGAAATTTAGGTTAGCGCAGCGAGTTAAAATAGTGCATGCCGGGTGTAGGGTAGCGCGTCAAGTCAGCAGGGTAGCGCGTAGGGTAGACCTAGCGCATAGGGGTCGTAGGGGTTCACATGGGTAAGGGGTTTTAGTGCGTAGGGTAGACCTAGTGCATAGGGTCTCACAGGTAGCTCCAGCGAGGTGTAGGTTAGCGCGTGGATAGGTTTTAGCGCATAGGGTGGGTTAGGTGGCGCATGGGGGGAAAAGATTAGCGCGTAGAGTTAGTCTAGCGCATAGGGTGAATAGATTAGCGCATAGGAAATACAGCCTAGCACGTGGGTGGATTTTAGCGCAGCGAGAATCTATTTTAGCGCATCTAGAAAAATTTTGCAAGATGAGGTGATTTGTGAATTTGTTGTGTCGTGCTATCATGAATTTATGGATTTGTCCAATATGAGTGTCGATATAACTTGTTTTGATTTGCGATATTTCAAGTTATGTATAGATATCAATGTGGTATTTTGATCAAAATATGATTTATTTGTGTACTCTGTTTCAAGTTCAATGTGTGAAGCCTGATTTATGTTACAAGCTGATATGGGTTGGAAACTTGAGTTGTTTTACAAGCTGATATGGGTGGGAAACTTGAGTTGTTTTACAAGTTTATGTGTTTTGGAGACTTGAGTTTTGTTACAAGTTTTGATATGGTTTTTGATAACTAACTATAAGATGACATGGTTAGTATGAATACTATCCTAACATACTATATTAGTTCAATGATTTAAGCTAATGATAATAGAAAGTATTCTAAACATGCATATTTAGACTATTTCTTATTGAAAAGAGAGGCTAAAATGATGAGCATATGTGGAATGAAAGCTTGAATGTACTTGAGCATAAGTATGATACTACAAACTTGGATGATCTATCTATCAAAATGGAGGAATGAGAGCTCTATTTATAGCAAAAATAGGGCAATGGATGGTCAGGATTGAAAGGGTTGATCAAGGGTTGAGTTTGAAAGTTGGGAATCCATGTTTGCAATTTGCACCAATGAAATGGTGACAAGTGTCAACATAGGGTTCAGTTGAGAGAAGGGGTTGGAGGCATTAAATGCTTGAGAAGACCTCATGGTTATCTAGAGATAAGGGTTAAGCTTAAGTTAGGCTTACCCATTGGATTAAGAGTTAATCCAAGGATAAACCCTTGTGCAAATGATTAAGAAATAATCATGGTCAAAGCATTAAAGGCTTGATGAGACCCTTGGGTTGGATGAAGGTTAAGCTAGGCAAAAAGTCTCTAACCATGTAAGAGGGTTGAATTAACCATTAATGGTTTGGGAGACTTTGGAAAATTAAGTGGTTGAAGACTTGAAGTCTTTGATGGTTATCAAAGACCTTAAGGGTTTGAGAAGTGACTTCCCTTTCTTTAGGGATGTGACAAAGTTTAGAAGATGGGTTAGGTTAATTTAGAAGTGATTAGAAGGGTCTAGAAGAAATTAGGAAGGGATTTAGGAAGCAAGTGGGAGATGTAGGAAAATGCAAGTGGATGGAGGGATAATAGGATTTAATTGAAATAAAGTTAATTTAATTCAATTTGGTTGCAATTTGGGGAAATTAAATAAATTAGATTTATTCAATTTAGGATAACTATTTAATTAAATTTGAATTTAATTAAAAGTGGATAGGGGGGATTTAATTGAATAAAATGATTTATTCATTAAATGGGTATAGTGAATTTAATTGAGTAATTTACTTAATTAAATAGAGGAATGCAGGTAATTTAATTTAATTTGATTTAATTAAATAGAGAAATGAACATAAAATATTCATTTAGGAATATGGTCATTTTTATATGTCTACATTTTTCCCCTCTTTGAAGTGACATGTGTGCACATGTTATTTCAAAGAAAATGATGTTTCAGATATGATGTCAAAATTTGATCGATATGATGTTGTGGATATGAAAAATTGATTTGATATGAAAAGTCGATATGATGCCCCAGATTTGATGAATGATATTGATGATGCCCCAGATATGAAGAATTGTTTTGATATGAAAAGTTGATATGAGACTGATGTCGATATGAAATTGATGTTGATATTTGATATGATAATGCCCCCTCGGGAGATCGTTCGTGCACACAAGGCATTGACTACATCTAGGAATAACTTTTGGTCTTGAGGCATAGCTACTGCTACTGGTTCCTCTCCATATCCCACTTCTTCATCAGTCTCATCACCCCATTCTGTCTTAACCTTTCCCTTCTCCTTCTTTACCTCTCTAGTTCCTTCTGTATCCTTCAATCCTTCTATCATCTCTACCACCATCTGTCGGATGGCTTCTAGAGTCATTGCCTTTGGAGGCATTGAACTTGCTTCTGATTCTTCATAATCTAACATACACCAAATCTTTCAAATAATGGCTCTGATATCATTTTGATGCAGAGAGTTTTGGAGCCTTGTTGGTTTCACCTTCTTGAGTGACTTGTCCTACTCAACCCTACTACTACTCAAGTCCTTCCCATGGCACTTGGTAAGGGTTGTGATAATGAGACCTCCAAGGTCTGAACCTTCTTGACTTGAATCCTAGGTATAGCCAATGGTTTCTGGACAATCAACTCCTCCACTTGAGGTTGTCACCTCAGTTACTCACACTCACCTCTCCTGGGCTCCAACCACTCCTGCTAGGATCTTAACACACCAACTCTTCTTATGGTTTCCCAATGCATTAATAAGGTGTCTTCATTGTGTTTTGAATTTTAAGTCTCACAAAATCCATCACCATGGTTTCTCAAGCCTTCTAGGTCTCTACCGACACCTAAATAGGCCTAATTGCATTAGCCCTCCTTAAGCAGTTTTTTGGGTTTAATTTTCAAAAGTCCCAAACAAGCCTAGGAATACATCATGGATTTGGATACCCTTTTGGAAGTTTTAAACAATATTGGAAAAGTACATTTGGGTTATTTGTATAGGTTTGGTTTCCGATGCTGCACTATTTTGTGGGGATTTAGGCTTAATTGGTGGATTGACAAACTTGGTCTATAACCCTTTACCAATCAAATATCCTGCTCTAAAAAACTTGGAAACCTTCAAGTACACTCTAAGGGATTTCCATACATATGCCACTTGGGCCTGCATCAATCTCCAAGTGTTCACAAATCACACTTTGCTTACTATCCTAACTCACCTACTCCCAACGGTGAGCCTAGGTCTTCATTGTTTCTCCTCCTCCTGGAACTGCAACATCACACACTCTATTACAAAACTATATATAGACCCTAACCTATCATTCTTAATTATTTCAACAAGTGCCATCAAAGAAAGCCTAGGCTAGAGCCATTTCTTGCTCTTAAACCCTACTTGCAAGGGTTTTGCTCCTAGTTGCAAAGAATGAGAGAAATCTTTACAACCTGGAACAATCAAACCTGAAAATAAACCTTATTGAAAGAAAGTACAATTTACATACAAATATGGAAATTATTTTACACCATCTAGTCCATACTGGACCGTACAAGCAATGAAAAACAATACAAAATTGTCAAAAACCAGTGGAAAGAAGATTGTTTCACAAACCAAAAACTTGCTCTTGCATTTCCAATCCTCTAACCCATACAATGAAGTGAAATATGGCTTATATCCACTAGTTTTGGTTAGATCAACCAACTACCTAACACCCATAACCAAAAATGCAACTTTTGCAAGAAATTGCAAAATGTTGCTCAATAACTTTTGACAACTTTTGCTCCAGTATGCATTTTTGCATTCTATTGCATTCTAGGACTCTTGAAGGTCCTCAAACACCTTACAAGACCTAAAAACAACTCAATTGACTCTTGATTCATGAATACATTCATCTGGAGTATCTTTCCTGTGAACTACCTAAGCATCTCACTTCTCAGGTTAATTGCATCCTAAGCACAATTTACTCAAACAAAAATTTGGACAACTCAACCATGGCTCTACTGATTCCTCAATGGTTGGTACATTATTACATCACCCACTAAAACACAAAATAAAATAAAATCAAAGCTTACATTCTTGGAGTGCTAGGTTCCCTGCACCAAACTGCTTCCAAATACTTTGAAATAACTCACATTGGGTGAGTATCCACACCATAATTCATAGGGAGTATTATTTTCTCCTTTCTTCACCTGTATCCAATTCAAGGTATACACAACACTGGTTACTTCTTCTCTCTAGAAGATATGTGGAATATCCTTCTGTATCATTAGAGTCCTTGCACAATCAATCAGAGTTTTGTTCCTTCTTTTAGCAACCCCATTCTGCTAAGGTGTTCTGGGTGCAAACATCTATCTCATAATCCCTTATTCTTCACAGTAATTCATGAGCTCTTGAGAGGTGAACTCTCCTCCTCTATCTGATCTTAAACATTTCAGACTCTTACTGGTTCCTCTCTCTACTCGAGCTTTGAAGTCCTTAAACATGTGAAAGGCTTCATATTTTTCTTTCAAGAATACAACCCACATCATCTTGAGAAATCATCTACAAACAACATGAAATACCGGTCCCAATAGAAACTCTTGGTCCTCATAGGACCACACAAGTCTGTATGAACTAAGTCCAACACATTCTCAGATGAATAAGATTTGCTGCTAAAACTAGACCCGGTCAATTTCCCTAGTTGGCATTCTTTGCAGATAGCATTTTCAGGTTTCATAATATCAGGCATACCTTTGTCAGACTTCATTTTATTGAATTTTTCTATGCTATCAAAGTTAACATGACATAGTCTTTTATGCCACAACCAACTATCTTCTACCTTTGCCATTAGACAACTACCTACGGTGGTGTCTAGGTGAAACAGATTACCTCTAGATTGTTTATTGGTAGCAGTCAGACTTCCTAATTTGTCATTTGTTTTACATATTCCTTCATTGAATTCTAACCTGTAAACATTGTTAAGTTGTGCAACATTTAACAGACTATATTTTATCCTTTCTACCCAATAAACATCTTCATAATTTGTTTTATTATTTAGGGCTATAGATCCCTTACCTTTTACTGCACAAGGAGCATCATTGCCGAATCTCATCGTTCCTCCATTACAGTCCTCCATGCTGAGGAATTTATTTCTGTCACCAATCATGTGGTGAGTGAGACCACTATCAATTACCTAGTCTCCACATCGGTTTGAACTAGAGATCAGTGCCATATCACTTTCCTCTATGTTATCTTCCTTTACCACTACAAATGCAATTCCATCTTCATTAGATCCTTTTGATTCTTCATCGGTAACTCCTTTTGCAAGATATGACTCCTTCTTTCTCTTATCTTTGTAGCTTCTAAAATTATCCTTCCTATCATTATCAGGACATCTAGATGAAATATGACCTATTCTATTGCAAGAGAAACACTTCAAGGGAAGTTTACCTTTATACTTTCCTTTTCCTCTTGGAATCCTTCTTTCTAATAGAGCTTCAATCTCATCTTATTCCTGTTCTTCAGATAACAAGTTGTCACATTCATGAGAATGATCGGATCTTGTAGTAGAACTATTTCCAGTTTCTTTTCTTCTCCTTGTTTGTGCAGATATCATGGAGGCTTTGAAGGCAACATTAATCTTTGGTACACTGTTATCATAGTTTCTCAGTTCAAAGCAATCAATTTACCGATCAGTGAGTCAAGTGAAACACTAACTGTTCCCAAGGATCTAAGTTCCTAAATTACAAAAACCCTTATGGCATATTGTGATAGCAAGGTTCTTAGGATTTTACTGACCACATCATCTTCTTCAAGCTTTCCTCCAACACTTCTGATGGAATTTACCACATCCTTTATTCTTTTCCTATACTACTCTATATTTTCTCCTTCTTACATCCTCATCTCATCAAACTTGCCTCTTAAGTTGTCCACCTTAGCCTTTTGAACATGAGGATCTCCTCCATAAATAGTCTTCAACTTATTCCACATTTCATAGGTTGTTTTCAGATCTTGAACCTCAACATACTCATTATCAGATAGAGTGCTAGCAATCATATCCATAGTTGTAATGTTGTCTTGCTTTTCTTTGATCTGATCTACAGTGAGAACCCCTGTAGGTTAATTGTACTCTATTATTACATTATTCTAGTATTTTTCTCCTAGGGTTCTTAGGTAGAGCTTCATTCTACCACACCATAAGGTGCAATTCTCCTTAGAGAACTTAGGGCCCTCCTTTCACATCATCTTGGATCTTTCCTTAAGTTGTTAAGATCTTCTGAATCTAAGGACCAAGGATTTGATACCAATTTTTAGTCCCAACTAGTGCTAAGAGGGGAGGGGTGAATCAACACTTTACCAATTTTACAGAATTAAAACCTTTTAACCCAAGACTTCACTAACTTAATATTCATCAATACAAATATTTATTGTAGAATAACATTCATGCATGAAAAGATACACAGTAACACCAAGATTTATCTTGTGGAAACCCAAATGGGAGAAAACCACGATGTGAGTAGAAACTCAAAAAATTTGCACTAATCTAGAGTATGCCCGGTGAGGAGCCATCCCTATTAGGAGATTACAAAGACACTGTTAGGTGCCACCCAATTAAGGGATTTTATTTAAGGCCTATTAGTGCCTTTACCCTATTAGAGGCGACCTTTTTTAAAGGACTTAGGAACATCAATTAAGATGTCACCCGGTTAAGGGATTTTATAAAGGGACCTGCTAAAGTCCACCTGATTAAGGGATTTTGAGTTACAATGGTTACAAAGAAACATGAAGTTGATTTTCTGGAATAGCTACTAATAGCTTGATCAAATCATAATGAAAATCATACTCTGTCTCCACCGGTTGTGTCTGCTTTGCACTAGACCGGTCCTCTGCTCATACCCTCAGCTCTACACTTTGCCGGTCTACTTCACTCACCCTTTGCTCTGCTAAATTATTTAGCACTTCCTCACTCTTCACTCTGCACTTTGGATTGCCTCTCACAGGATTTACACTTTGCAAATTTTTTGATCAAAATATTTTGTATGAACTCAAAACACTTTTACACTCTCTCTGTCATCAACTTCAGGTGTTTCCTAAATCAATGCAATCATAGATCTCAGTAGATTTCAAATTAAATCTTCCCACTCTTTCTCTACACACCTTGCAACAATTCTACCAACTATTCATTCAAATCTGCCACTACATGCCCCAGAAATAGCGACTTCTAGGTCGAGTTCAGTCTTTTTAATGTGAACCAGAAAATCCGCAAGTAATCATGGCTTAACTACATGATGAATGAGGTTAAATTCACCAACCTTTGGTTTGGCATAGACACAAACTCACCAAATCACCTTTTGTAATCACAACTGTGTAACTGATCATCACTCCGAGATTTACGATGACAACCTATCTTCCTTCTGCTTCACCGGTCTACCAGTATACCACTGCGTTCTCCACTACTGGTTCATCTTCTGATACCGGTTTTCAGTACTTCCATCAAGCCTATTTTCTTGTTTTCTAATGAGGTTTTAGTTTGTATAGGACCTCAAGCATTCTTGCCTAAGTCACCTTCTGTGACTTCATCATCATCAGGATAACCAACTTGAAGATTTGACCTTAACACTGATCTTCTTGAATTGCAGACCAATTAGTTTAGTATGTCTTCCCTTGAGATTATTGAACCTTGATCATCTATCTCTGATGCTGCTTTGATGTTGTTTGCAAGCCATCACCTTTTCTACTAAGATACACCACTCCACCGGTCAGTGTTATTCATCAATGAAAAATCTCAGTTAATATACCGATTCACTGGATTGACTGGTTTACTCAATATCAATGATGCCAACATGATCTTTGTCTTGTTGCATGAGCCCTTTCAAGGACATCCTTATCCACATTATTAGGAGAAGGGGACCTATATCTAAGTCTCACAAAGGGATGGTTGAGGATGCATTTTGATCCACAAATTTGGGATTAAAATGTGATGAGGGGTGATATAGCCTTTGTTGTGAGACTATATTCTATTTTACTGTTGTCTCATATGGTTCTTTTCTTTGTCTTACTACTCTCCACCCATCTTCCATAACATATTTGTAAGAAGAGGAAATGTTATTAGGAATTTTATTATAATGTGTATTAAAAATGAAGTTATTGAAGCTTTGGGCATGTGTAGAGTTTCTAGATGAAGATGCAACTAAGGGTTGATTGTTAGTCTATTGACTGGGCCAAGTAAGACTTGAGGAAAATTCATTTTATTCATTTGGTCCAATCAATCTCTTATTATATGGCCTTCTTGTCGGCAATAAAAAATGCATTAGGTTTATTAAAGTAAACTAGAGGCTGAAACTCAAATCCAAGACCAATAAGCTTAATGTTTTCAGGTAAGTGATTGTTTAGATCCATCTCAATAAAAACTCTTGGGTGTACCCTTAAGATGTAAAATTTATTAGAATAGTTCTTGCACTAGATAACCCTACCTAGTTTAACAACTCTCTCTCAAGAAGGGTCTAAAAGTTGAACACTATTAGATGTTGAGTGGGGGGCAGGGGGGGAATCAACATACACTAAAACTTGATCAAATTAAACTGCATTAAACATAACATCCATTCAAACCAATGTGCATGGAAGAAAATGACATAAACAACAAATGCATCCACATAAGAACACCAAGTTTTTAACATGGAAAACCCAAACTGGGAAAAACCATAGTGATAATTGAAGTCACAATACGTATAAGTTGTTTATAGAGTTTTAGGCCACATGCCAGTGAGCTCGCTGCTCTAGACTTGTAGGATAAGGTGCACTACCTTAGGGAAAGATAGAAATGAAGGAATTGCACAACTGAAGATCACTTCTTCAAGACATGATACAAAATAATTGTTTAGATATAATATAAAAATAGACTGAACTATATAGGAAACTTCTATCCGACAATATGTTGATAACAATTCATAGATTAAAGCTCATGTGTCACAATAACACTTTTGGACCTTTGTTTCACACAAACTTGCACCATGGATAAAGTAGTTATTGCATACAATTGTTCACACACCATTCTATATGCATAACCCAACTAAACTACTTGTTAAATACCATTCAGATCAACAACAATCTCTATTAGGTCAACCAAGGGAAAATGTAACGTGTACATAACATCAACCCAAAAAAATTCTTAAGGAAGGTAAAGAAGACGTGAGGATTCACGCCAAGTCGACACACCTTCAAATATCATCAAAGGACTTTTACACACAACTTCTAGGATCAAAATACATAAGCCAGTTCGTATGAATCTAATTAACCCAAAATATCTTAATTCAGACCAAAAAATTGAATAAGCAATCCACCACTAAATAAGAAAAAATATTTAAGAATAATAACAATTGATCCACAACATCCTTAAAGCTTTTTCAAGATGAGGAAAGAAATGCATTCCTCTGCATGCTTTTGAAACAATACCAGAACTAATCATAGACAATAATGTCACCTACAAACAACCATCCAATCAATTGGAAATCTGAAATCAAGCTACCTAAAATATTATATATTAATCAACATAGCCGTCTAAAAGACATCCAATACAAACACAAGTTTTGGATTATGACACTATTCACCGAAATATCCAACAAAGATAACAACACTACTTTCGAACCAAACAAGGAACATTACTCCTCTATAAATAACTCATGTCATCATCGTAGTCCATATATAAAGCACATCATCAATTTGTAATTAACTTTGTAGCATATAACCAATTAGATAGACATTTGGACTAGAAACTAGATACAATTAGACATCATAAACATAAAATTTCCAAGCAAAATACTACACCATACACTTCTGCTATACACTTCCATACCACAAACCATCAATACCAACATCAAATTACTACCAAACCATAATACACTTATAGTATCATCATAGTACATCTGGAACAAATCAATAGCCATACAAATCACCAACAATCGGGCCATCGATGATCATCAACAATAGGTTTGACATCAATGACAACAAAGACACATGTACAACACTAAAATCCAAGTTTAAAAAGTGAAGCTTTGCTCACACAAGGTATTATGATCTAGAATGACCTTCAGGATGAAAGTCTAATGTCAATGTCTGTAAGTAGCAAATTTATCCACAAATTATCCATGTTTCATATTGGAGAACAACTTGAGCATGGTCACCATTTTTAGACTTGCAAGAGACATAATCCTTTCCTAGACCCCTCAAAGATTAAATCTTCCATCCTCTATTTTCCCAATTAAGTTTTGCCCACTTATAAAAATCAAATTCAACCGGGACCACTCTTAAGAAGAACAAAATAAATGATATATGCTAGCATTCTGTAAGACAATCCACAACATCATTAGGGAGGAGGAATTCTAGGATTTTACCTGTATTTTTACTATTTTACTCCATTTGTGAGTGCTTTTCTCCATTTTTATCTATAGGCTTTTCTACAATCTGCATAGCCACATTTCTAGATTCTTTTGCAGTAGCTTCTTGTTGAAGTGTCCCATCCTTGGAATGAATCTCTCTTGATTCTTCTTTCAGCCTCATTCCTCCTTCACTAGTGCTCGAAAATAAAAACTTAAGGCCTCCTAGTTCACTCAGATTTCCTTCGTTTGTGTTCTTGTTGTTGGAATCAAGGAACACTAAGAGGGGGGGATCAGTGTTCTGCAATATTCTAAAGCACAAATCCTTCACTTGTGCATGTGAAACTGTGCACAATTGATCACAAACACTTTCCACACACCCATCGATATCCAAAATGATCATATCCATCGATCATATATCCATAACATGAAATTAGGTCTTCTACATGTTGGCTTCAAGGACACTATACAAATATTGAAACATGCACACATAGTCGGCTCAATCCAAACTCCAATGCATATGCAGACCAAAAAGAATTATCCACACACTTCCCAAATGTCGGCTAAACATCCTTGATCACAAAAGAAATCACCAAAATTACTCCATCAATTCCACACAATGATCAACTATCCAAGTTGGCCATACCACACTATTCAACCCAAAAACGTTGTACACCAGATCTTCTAACTCGAACGTACAATTACCACTGGGGGCTAAGATTTTGGAATAAAGTACTCCAAACATCTAACTATCTTCCTCTAGCTTTGCAACACAAAATATTCAACAAAAATGGAATACCAACCAAAATACTACACTTTGTCGGATGCACTACTCTATTTCGTCAGACTTAACCAAATCTCACAGTAGGATCAGATCACACATTGCAGATGGAATGACTGACTTGGGTTGCCATCAATGACAACATTGGATGACCTATGTAGTGTCCCTCACTAGCACTTGGCACAACCATGATGCCATGAAAGGCAAACCTACTTTCACCCACATTAATTGCCTGCTGCATTGTATCTTGTAAAACTACCCTCATTTACTTGCAAAGCTCTCCTAGGGTTTGTTTGTATTTTTTTTAGCTTTATATCATGTTTTTCCTACGCTTTAGAAAGGCCCTCAATTTGGTCAATACTTCAAACTTTGGTTCCTAAACAATAAAGTACAAGAATAGAAACACTAGAAACATGAGGTAGCTTCAACCTCGTCAAATAAAAACTTTGAGCCGTGGCACTTAATATTCATCTTAAATTTTAGACATTGTATTTTGATTTGTACTTTATGAAGTAAGATATTTGCAAGCCAAGTTTTTTTTTAGATTGTCATTTTAGACTTTCATCGCTAAACAATAATATGTATCAAATCATTTGACACCATGCAAAAACCTACAATATGTCCAAACTCTTACTAATAAGAGATTTAGCCCTCAAAATCTAAATTATATTTTGCAATATGAAAAATGTCTTTAACAACTCCAAATTCAAAACTCCATGCATGATTATGGAATCCAATTTACAACTATAGCCTATGAGAACTAGTAAAGCTTTTTTCATGATTAATAACACATAATTTCCTCAATTTTTATGCTAAGAAAAAATAAATTGGACCAAACATTTGAACACATAGAAGCTTTCTATTGGCTACAAAAACCCAAAAATTAGGAATAGTTCCCTGTGAATAAGGTAAAAACTTAACTCATGTTTCTAATGCACAAAGCAATAAAAAATATGATGTCAATTTTTCAAGTATCAAATGGTTCCATTTCAACATGAAATATCTGTTACTACTTATCAAGTTGCCATTAGTTTTTATATTCAAAGTCATACTATATACTCTAGCCGGTTAACACTACCGAATCATGCAGTCGGTATACATAGAGAAGTCGGTATGTATAGTCTAGTCGGTTACAGAGGAAAGTAGTCACAAAACATAGTATACACCGAGCTGTTTACCGAGTATCTTTTTATGTCTATCGAGCAGCAAAGATGACACACCAAGTTGATATACACCGAGTGAAACATGTTACCAGATTCATTGAACCTAGACATGCATATGAAAACGTGTTACAAGATTGAGGCACATCTAACCATTATCACATTGGAAATTGCACTAGAAGATTGTGTATGATTTTGAGATCAATTTAACTGTAGTCACATAAATCTGTCCACTTAATTAAATGAATATTTAGTATTTATTTGATTATTTAACCATCAATCAATAATTAATTAATTTAATATTTAATTAATTCATCTTAACCCTCTTCTCCTATTAATTAAATAAATTATTCAATTTATTTGATTTAATTCACTTAACCAAATTCAGACCATTAATTAAATAAATAAATCATATTTATTTAATTAAATATTCTCTCACATTTAAATAAATTAATATTTATTTAAATCCCCCAAAATCCCACCTCTCACATTTAAATAAATTAATATTTATTTAAATCCCCCAAAATCCCACCTCTCACATTTAAATAAATTAACATTTATTTAAATCACCTTTATCCTCTACCCACTTGTATTTTCCTACAAAAGCAAGTTGCACAACTATTTTAAATAAATAATTTATTTAAATCACCTTTATCCTCCACCCACTTGTATTTTCCTACAAAAGCAAGTTGCACAACTATTTTAAATAAATTATTTATTTAAAATCTTATTTATCCTCGCCCACTTGAAACCTTTAATAGTTTCCCTTAAAGTATTCAAACTTGATGGCTTTAAAGTCTTCAAACTTGATGGCTTCCTTCTATAATCTTCTTAAGACTTTAATGGTTTTCCTTAAAGTCTTCAAGCCTTTAATGGTTTCCCTCAAAGTCTTCAAGCATTTTAATGCTTTATCTTCATTTTTCTCATTTAAATAAATTAATATTTATTTGAATATTTATCCAAATGCAAATTACACCATTTAATTGAAATAAATGATTTTATTTTAATTGAAAATACTAAAATTTCTCCCACTTGCATTTTCCTACAAAATCCACTTGTATGCCTAAACCCCTTCTAGATTCTTCTAAACCCTTCCTAATTAGCCTAATCCATCCCCTAAATATTGTCACATTCCTAAGCAAATTGGAGTCACTTCTCAAAGACTCCAAAGTCTTTGAAAAGCAATTAATGCTTTGTGTGTTCAACAAATTAACCCTCAAAGTCTTGGATAACCTTTGAAAGCTTTCAACCTTCAACCACTTAATCCCCAAAGTCTCCAATAACCATTAATGGTTAATTCAACCCTCCCACATGGTTAAAACATTTGTTTTGACTCAACCTCTACCCAACCCAAAGGTCTCATCAGGCCATTAATGCTTTGACCATGATTATCTCTTAAACATTTGCACAAAGGTTTATCCTTGGATTAACTCTTAATCCAATGGGTAATCTTAATTTAGACTTGACCCTTACCTTCTAGATAACCATGAGGTCTTCTCAGGCCTTTAATGCCTCCAACCTCTTCTCTCAACCCAATCCTATGTTGACACTTGTCACCATTTTATTGGTGCCAATTGTGCACATGGATCCCCAACTTTCAAACTTGGCCCTTGATTAAACCATTCAATCTTAACCCTTCATTTCCCCATTTCTTCTATAAATAGAACCCTTCTCCTCAAGCAAAAAGAAGCATTTTAGAGTATTGTTGTTATACTGGCATTAGCATAGAGCTTTTTCATAGCATCACTATCTACTCTTGCATAGTATTTGCTTATCATATTCAACCATCTTGAATCTCCATATGGCATCCATGGCTAGTGCTAAAAGCTGAGAGCTACACTCATTTGGGACTTGGAGAGGAGAGAAACAAGGGAGAAGCATCAAAAGGCATCATGGAAGCATCTTAGGGAGGCTCTTCTCCTTTTTTTTATTTTGTTAAACTTCTTTCATGCTTTTTGAAATCTCTCTTGATATGTTTGGAATGGTTTTTAGTTCTTTGTTTTGTTTTTATGGTTGAAACTAACTTATTAACATTGAACTTTGTTGTTGCCTTGTCCCCATTTCCATGACATCACTAACCAATGAAATATTTTGTATAGTTATTCATTCGAGGAATTGTGTTTGTAAGATCAAAGCAATGAATTGGATCACCGTCTTAAGAGATCTATTTATACAGCATGAGTTAAGAGTTAAAATGTGTGTGCATGAGTGTAAGAAGACTATTACAGAGACACAAAGGTCACCGAGAAGGTTTTCAGAGAACAGTCGAAGAATAGAGTAAACAAAAGGGTTTACCAAGTTACTATATGGGTTACCGATGTTTGCTATAAGCAAGGTAATCTATTCTGAGCACATAGAATTTGCTATAACATTTCAGATGTAAAGTTGCAGATATTTGTAATGATTTTATTGTAATATTGTGAAGTTGTAAGAGAAACCTTTAATAGGGTAAAAGACTCTAATCAAGTCTAAAAATTGTAAAGCCTCTAACTAGGTGCAACATTTAGATTAAATGTTGTAAAATCCTTTAGCAAGGCAGATCTAACAGATCTTGTTACTCCTAATAGAGTAAGCTATAATAAATTGCTAATATGTAGCTCTAACTGAACACTCTTTATTATTGTAGTAGTGAAGTTGTGGGTGCCATCCCCACCGCAGTTTTTCTCTCTAACCAAGAGTTTCTACGCAACCAAAATATATGTGTTATGGAGTGAATCATGTATGATTGCACTATTCTATTTATGCATAACAGTAAAGTTATTATTCAAGAAAAGTTTTGGAGTACTGATTCACCCCTCCCCTCTCAGTACATTAGCTTTCCATAGTGGGCATAACAATTGGTATCAGAGCTTGAATCTTCAAAAAGGGTTTAACTACCTAAAGAGAAAGATCTTATCAATGGAAGGCTACAAACAATCTCGGAGGATTGTGTATCTGCAAGAAGAGCTGGATCATGCTAATCAAGTGATTGTAGACATGCAAAGGCAAATGCAAAAATCTCTTAAAGTAAGAAGAAGATTATCTAATGACTTGCAGGATTCTCAAGAGTTAGTGGAACAAATTGAGACATCATCTGAGAACAGTATATCTGAAGAGACTGAAGAAATGATTGGAGTATTGAAAGAAAAGAACAAAGCACTAGCTGGTCAACTAAAAGCAATGAAAAGAGAACATGAATATTTCAGCACACAAATGACTGAAAATCTAGATGCATTAAGAATAGCTGAGGATAAAACAAGAGATCTACAAAGAGAGAAACAACAACTTGAAGTCTTAGTATCTGATAAAAATGATGAAATCATAAGGTTGACTGGGATTAAACAAAATATGACAGATCAACTAGGTTATGCACATCATGAAGCAATTCTAAAGAATGATGAAAATCAAGCATTGAAACTTGAAGTATCAAGGTTGACCGATGAACTTGAAAGAGAGAAGAAATCCAAAGAAACACTGAAGAAGAGTTATGAAGCATCAAAGATGTTGGATGAGCAATTGAATACAAGAAGACCCAACAGAGATGCATGACTTGGTTACAAAGGAAAAGACTCTACCGAGACAGGAATTCACACTACCGAGAGAGGGGAATCATCAAAGCAAGCTGGAAACAGGAATAACATCAAAAGAAAGAAGCCTATTTGCTACTATTGTGGAAATCAAGGTCATACTGCCAACATGTGCCAAATCAGAAAAGGTAAGCTACCGAATGTCACTAAGTCCAATGGTTATTGCTACAATTGCAATAAATATGGTCACACATTTAACCAATGTAGGACAAAGTTTGTTAACAACTATCAGAAGGCAAAATACAAAGGGTTTTGTAGAAACTGCAATAGATATGGACATAGTACTGAGAAGTGCTGGCTTAAGCAAAAGAACTACATGTGGTCTACACACCGAACAAACACTAGAGGTTACCGAACTCACACAGATCCTTACTAACAATATGTAGCAGTACCATGGGATTACAATACAAGGATATGGTGTGAATGTTGTGGAAGATATGGACATGTTAGTGCTAATTGTTTTATAAGGTTTGGAATGAACAACCGAAGATCATGGAGAAATCCTGGTATGGCATGTTTTCATTGTCACAAAGTTGGACACTTGGCTGGAGATTTTAGAGATCAACCTAGAAAAGACACTGAAGAAATAAAAGAGAAATTACAAATGATTTGGAAAAAGAAGGAAATTGTGTCGAATGAAAAAAGCACCTTACCTACCGAGTTAGGTGCACCTAGTCCAAATTAATCAGTAAAGGTATGAAGGTTAAAATCATAACAGTTCCTATTCTATTATGTACTAAATTCAAAATCTGCATAGTTAAGATGCATTAGTAAGTTTGAAATTCTATCAAAAGTACTTTACAGGAAACCTGTCAAGTCGGTGAATATAGGAAACCTGTCAAGTCGGTAAATGAAGGAAATTTGGTTACTCGGTTAAAATGAAAAAAAAGAGAGTAAATCGGTTAAAAAGGAATCGAGTGCATTTAATGTTTTTTTACCTAACCCGCACAGAGCCTGATAAGATATTTTGTATACTTAAAAGCATTTTCGTGGTCATTTTCATTCACCAAGTTTTTGAAAGAGCAGAGAAAAGCGATTCCAAGGCGATCAAAACCTCATTCAAAGAAAAACCAAGGTATTTACATCAAATCTCAACATATTGTTAAGCTGGTTTACTGATCTTGTTGCCATTATTTGCTAAGTATAAAGCGTCTGTTGTTTGGAATTCTGAAACCCTAAGGACTCTTTACTAGTTTTTTACCTGAAATCCTAAATGGTGCCCAAGATCCAAGATCCCATAGTTGTCAAGAATGTAGAGAAGCCCTCACTGAAATACTCTTTGACTCCTAAAGTCTCCTCCAAACCGGATGACAAAACCACCTTATCACTCATCCCGGACAGAGTATTGCTAGTCGAAGATGTGAGATTCTTCACCAAATGCTGTGTTGAAGAACTCGGTCATGTTGAAATCAGAGACACCTATGATGAATTATGTACCAATGGTGTATTAAACAACAAGTATGAACACATCAAAATCAAAGGATTGACTGAATCCCTAACCTATCCTCATGTGTTCAAACCCCAGTGGGTCAAGTTTGTTCTGAGCAGAGTTCATGATGATTTCATGTGGCTAGACGAGCAACCATTTAAAATTACCAAGGAAATCATTCATGTGATCACCGGTTACCTTTTCTATGATCATGCACGAGCTCAAAAGATGATATCACAGAAGGAATTGATCAATTTAACTGGAGTAGAATCTGATTATAGAGGACTGAAACTGAACAATGTCACTAATGCAGAACTTAAGTTTGCCATTAGAATAATTGGTTACTGTTTCTTCCAATCAGCAAGGGAAAATAGTGTACCCTGTGCAGTAGTTGACATAGCTTATAAAATTGTGAAAAAGGGAATGAAAATTGACTTATGTGAAGTGTTACTGAAGAACCTGTTTGAGAATCTGAACACAATAAGGAAGCTGAAGAAGAACAACTTGGCAAATACAGTAAAGTTTGGTTCACTTCTTGTATGCATGTTTTTCTACTTTGAAAAATTCTTTCCATCAGTCGGTAAAGTAGTTTGGGAGCTACACTGACCAATCACCCATAAAATTAATGACTTCATCAAGAAGCTAGGTGATAATTTCAATGATATAATGGATGATTACTTTAGTAAATTTCAAGAGAAAATGCACAATAGGTACCGGATTCCACCCCAGCTAGTGGAGAAATATAAAGATGACATATGCTTTGAGGTAGACACTGATTACTATTATGTGAATGTTGTGGAACCAAGAACTCAATCTTTGCCACCTATGGGTTACGAGATTGAATTTGACATCACACAACAATAAATTGATGCATTTCTTACATTACCAAGACATGCTACCGAGCTAAGGTATGGAACCTATGAAGAAGTGAAGGGAAAAGTAAAAATGAGCATTGTAGTACCCAAAGCTACAAGAAAAGAAGCAAAGATGATAAAGGTTTTAACGGAGAAATTTAGAGAAGATTCTTCCTCCACACTTGTCAAAGGCACTCTTGCCATCACCGAAGAGAAATCAGAAGCTCAAGAGGTAGCTATAACACTGAGCACCGAATTGCCAAAGGGTAAAGTGCTAAAAAGAAAGAAATAGGACACTTCAAAGGCCCTACCAACTCCTCCAACAAAGAGACCTAATACAAGAGCATCTGCAGCATCACCGAGTAAGAAACAAAAGAGTGTTACTGCTCCCAAGGTAACAAAGGCATACAAGAAATCTACTCGGAGACTCATTTTGGAAAAAGAGTCTAGTGATACAGAATCTGAAGATGCAAACAAATTCCAGATTGTCAAGAGCAAGAAGGTAAATATACATAGTGTTGAAAACTTCTGTGCCAATCTGAAAGAATATGGTAGATTTGGTTCATTTAGATATGTCAAGTATGAAACTAGAAATAATGATGAGAAGAGCCAAATTGAAGAAGCTACATCTGCACACTTCTAAAGTTTCGGTTAGCTCCATTGGAACTAGTAAAGTCACTTCCAAATGAACTTTACTTGCATATTGATAATAGGTGGAAGTATGCAATGGACTCAGAGAAACAAATCAGAGAAAGAAGTCTAGTCCATCTATTTCCTGATATGTCAGTAGCCAAAATAAAGGAACATCTAACAACCTACAATTCAAAATTTGTTGTCAAATAGAGAGCCTTAAAACTGATGAATGGGCTATATATTGACATAGAAAATGAGACAAAAGCAAAATGGCAGGAAATCTTCAAAATCCAAGATTTCGGTGAACAATCTACAGTTGAAATTGTTGATGTCACCGAGCACAATCTTGATGTCACCGAGCAAGGTCCTGATGCTACCGAACAAGACCCTACTGACACTATTCAAATAGATGAAGATGTCATGGATACAGAGGAACCGGAGCAGGAAATGATAGAAGGCACTACATATGCAAAACTTGTATCTAGTGAATCTGTTTTAGAACAAGTTTATCCTTATCCACCGATCAATCAACCTATCTCTAACGAAGCTCCTCAGGATATAGCACAAGGCACCGAAGGTCACAAGTCTACAACAGGAGAAGATACTACTCTAGAACAGACCTCTCAAGCACCTTCGAGCACTGAAAATGTTGCAACTGAGACATCCAGTATCGAGACACCAAAAGACACCACAGCGGCTACAGGAACCAACCAAAGTGTTGTCTCTACCGAGCAACCTACTGAGGGTTAGCAAGCCTCTCAAGCTATTGTCTTGGTCCAATCAACCAAAGGTAAAGAGAAGAAGGTGAAAAAGCATAGTTTCAAAGTCGATTTATCTAAACCGATAGTGTTGCCCAATGTGGATATATCAAAATTAAAGGGGCAAGCACTCATTGATTTTGGTGAACTATGCAAAGCAAAGGCCAAAGCCAAACAAGAAAAATAGATGACCATACAAAAGAAGAATAAAGTACTTCAAAAGGTGAAGACATTGCTATCAGATATGCTACCTACAACTACAGTGTCAACCAATGCAGCCATCCACATTCAACTAGATGAACTCCGTAATCAAATAGAAACATCCGAAGTTGATGCATCTGAGTATTTGAGCAAGCTAAAAGACAAGGAGCTTACTGCAAAAATGATAGAAGAGGTGCAGAAAGCTCTAGCTATTGGCAAAGTCAAACTTGTCAAATTCATTGTTGAGTTGTCCCCTCAACTCAAGCACATTCTTTATTTATGTAAGAAACTCTATACATTTTCTATATTCATTAAAGACATTAAGAATAAAATTGATGCAATTGAGAAAGAGATCATCGATCTCTCAAATAAGTTGACCACAGAGCCCAATTCAGTTCAGAATTTTTATACCAAGCTTCAACAGCTCATGGCTCAACAATTGGAACTAAGAAATGAAGAATACAAGATTAGGATGGATATAATGACACTCCAGACATTATTCCTTCCTTGTCTTTCATCCGTCCAAGAACAGATTAACCAAGCCACATGCCTATCTACTACACAAGAGGGAAGCACTCTTGATGGCTTAATATCACTATTGGTTGATATTCAAGCACAAAATTCTTCAATGGAAAGTGTAAAGGATGCACTCTCTGTCGCTCTCACCGACGCCCGAAAAAAGTACAAATCCATTTTTGACCAGTTACCGCCCCCAGATGGAAATTAAATTTTTTGATGTTTGTCAAAAAGGGGGAGTAATATGATAGTCTTGAGGGAGTGATATAATATATTTGGGGAGTGATATAGTTTTGATACAGTATTGAGAATGATATATAATTCAAAGTATTATATACAGGGGGAGTATACCGAGCAGAGTATGCAGAGTATCCAAGGACAGTAAGCAGAGCACACAAGCATAGAACCGAGCATGCAAAATCAAAGTTATGTACAGTATAATGATAAGGGGAGTATATCTAACTATACTATTTCATTGACTATTGTATATACTGTCAAGTATAATCATTTTGCAAAGTATATAGATTTTTGAGTTATGACTTTGAAAGTAGTTTTTGTCAAACATCTCAACTAATGTCAAAAGGGGAGATTGTTACTACTTATCAAGTTGCCATTAGTTTTTATATTCAAAGTCATACTATATACTCTAGTCGGTTAACACTGCCAAATCATGCAGTTGGTATACACAGAGAAGTCGGTATACACAAAGAAGTCAGTATGCACAGTCTAGTCAGTTACAGAGGAAAGCAGTCATAGAACGCAATATACACCGAGTTGTCTACCGAGTATCTTTTTATGTCTATCGAGCAGCAAAGATGACACAGCGAGTTGATATACACCGAGTGAAATGTGTTACCAGATTCATTGAACTTGGACATGCATATGAAAATGTGTTACAAGATCAAGGCACATCTAACTGTTATCACATTGGAAATTGCACTAGAAGATTGTGTATGATTTTGAGATCAATCTAACAAATGAAATATTTTGTATAGTTATTCATTCGAGGAATCGTGTTTGTAAGATCAAAGCAATGAATTGGATCACTGTCTTAAGAGATTTATTTATACAACATGAGTTAAGAGTTAAAAGGTGTGTGTATGAGTGTAAGAAGTCTGTTACAGAGACACAGAGGTCACTGAGAAGGTTTTAAGAGAATAGTCGAAGAATAGAGTAAACAGAAGGGTTTACCAATGTATGCTATAAGAAAGGTAATCTATTCTGAGCACATAGAATCTGCTATAACATTTCAGATGTAAAGTTGCAGATATTTGTAATGATTTTATTGTAATATTATGAAGTTGTAAGAGAAACCTTTAACAAGGTAAAAGACACTAATCAAGTCTATAAATTGTAAAGCCTCTAACCAGGTGCAGCATTTAGATTAAATGTTGTAAAATCCTTTAGCAAGGCAGATCTAACAGATCTTGTTACTCCTAACAGAGTAAGCTATCAGAAATAGCTAATATGTAGCTCTAACCGAGCACTCTTTATTATTGCAGTAGTGAAGTTGTGGGTGCCATCCCCACCGCAGTTTTTCTCTCTAACCAAGAGTTTCTGTGTAACCAAAATATATGTGTTATGGAGTGAATCATGTATGATTGTTATCTATTTGTTTTAACTTTATTTTATGTTACTGCACTATTCTATTTATGCATAATAGTAAAGTTATTATTCAAGAAAAGTTTTGGAGTACTGATTCACCCCTCCCCTCTCAGTACATTAGCTTTCCATATTGGGCCTAACAATATCTAATATAGCATAAATAACAACTAAAATAGTTCAAATCTAGCTTCCATTTCAAGAGTGGATAACTTGTGAAGGATTACAAGTTCAATTATGACTCAAATACAATTAAGGTAATGAATGAAAAAAGTCTTTATTTCACATTTTATAATAAATAGTACACGAAGGCCTACCATATTTTTTACTCTACACACAAGAAATAACCTTTTCAAGATCTTCCTCCACATTTGTAGAAATCTAAAAGTTATCCCAAATCCAATTTCAAATCAAGAAAAGATTTGAAAAGGAGGGAATGAACTTTTAGGAAAGAAAGAAAAATAACAAGAAGATGAGCTCTTTTTTTATTCTAAAATCCTCCAAGAATTCTTAAACCCATTTCCCCCATTCTTTACGTTTCTCATCAACAAGTTATTTCCACAAGTGAAAACTTGAAATTAAATATTTTTAAAATATATATTTGACTTCTAAATAACATATATACCCTAGGTAAACACTAACTTTTCCAATTAAATTGATTAAAGAAAATTTTCCTGCAAAATAATTAACACATACAACTTAACGAATTTGGCTAAGGCATAGTGTCCAGACAAAATTTTAAATTTTAAATTTTGAATGTACTTTAAAATATCACAATGTTTAAATGTAGATAACCATTTTTCTATGGTGATTAAATGATTAATTTTCACATGTAACATATAGGAAAATTGTAAATACCATAGGACAAGTAGATGTGAAAATAAAATAATCAAAAATAGAAATTAAATGTTGCAGTAAACACACGTGATTAGAACATAAATATTACTATTTTATTCAGAACATGTGGATGTAGAATTGAATTTGATACAACATATATTGCATGAAATGAACTATCTCTAAATAACCACTTCTTGGGAAAAAATTATTCTTACACACTCAATGAAACATTACGCAATATAGTTGCTCCATACATGATAGTTGAAGTGGTACTAGCATCCAATTTGGTATAATATAATTAAACCAACATCAATGATTGCATCAAATAAAAATCATTCTATGGTTTCCATAATCCAAATATAAATGCAAGCATCACTAATCCTAATAAGCATGGAATTGAACTAGATAACACAATTAATCACATATAATAGATATAGTGAAAACAATGAAGTTGAACACTAAAATAGTACAAACACATACAATGCCATAATGCATGAATCCCAAATGTGTAGTTGAATATTAGATGCAAATAAAAAATTCATCTATAACATACATTAATGGTAATCTAAAACATCTTGGTGCATAAAATGATAAAACACCAAATAGTAGCATAAGTACCCAAGGTAAACAATCTAAACACCTCGATAGAAATACATGGTCTTATTATACGGTTGGGCATAATAGATCATGGTAGACATTAGCAAGAATTACATGCTCATCTTTCTCTCTTAGATCTTGGTGATAAAAAAATAAATCCATTTAAGTATTGACACCAAATATCATGTGAGACATTTGTACATTTTCCTCTTGTAAATTACTTTTTATTTATTTATTTATATTGGAAATCCTATGCCAATGTTTTCAAATATCCTTAGAAGAAATTTTATTCATAGCTGAGGTCGATTCCCCATAAAAATTCTAATGAAGTAAGAAGTTCTTGGACTACAAAACTCAAGCCTTAGAAAACCTATGCATATAATTATGAGCTTCCACATACCTTTAGATGTATTAGAAGATCCTATAGTATTTTTAAAATATTAAATGTATGTAACAGGTGTGATCATCTAAAACTCTGATGTAACTCAAAGATGGGCTAGTGAGCTACAAGAATGATCAATCTGTTATACTTGATGTTATTGTTAGCATTATTATCATTGATGTCAACAAGTTGTAGGGAAACCAAGGTTGTAGGTTGCAGAGTGATCAAGGTTGTAAAATGATTAGGGTTGTGAAGATATCAAAGGTTAGACAAAATGCAGATGTGTCATGACCAAAAATTGTAAGTTCCAGTCATTGCTATGTTCCATCCATTTTGTTCTCTTTTATTGCCCTTAAGCCTAGGGTTTAGGGTTTATACGTTTTAATCTAGACTGTGTTAAAAATCCTTCAATCTGTTATATTTTTTAGTTACCTTTTTCCACTTATGTTGAGGGTCATCCAATCGTTATGCGAGGCCATGTCTTTTTCCTAGGCATTAATCTCCTTGGTCGGTCTTTTGTTATTTTCCTAAGTCCAACACTTCAATTTATTTCCCCCCCGCAGACTATATTTTGACTGTTAATTTTTATTAAGTCCTAAGGTAGCAAAAATTGGTTATAGCTCGAGCTACTAAAGGTACACAATTCTGCACATGGGCTAATCAGATGACTATGTCATAATTGCATCAAAAAGGCACTCAGTGGTTATGCTATTAAGGTTGACGGTCACCGCAATAGGGAAGATAAAGCACAAACAAATTTGACGGTTCTCGTTATCCCGTGATGTAAGGTATAGGGAAGTTATGTATCATGGGACTACGAGATGCTTCCACATGTCCATGTCGAGTGGTCAAGGTAGAAGGTGGGGCCATAGAGATGAGTTGTAAGGTAGGACCGACACAGAGATTTCTCATTGGTCGAGAGTGAGGTCTTTTGCATACGTGAAGGTCAAAATCAGTTTGACTAATGTAGACTATTCAATTTTTAGACCGTGAATTAGATCTATGGTAGAGATTTAAACTCGAGTCAAACTATTTCATGCCATTTATTTGCAAAAATTTAGAACAATGATGGCTAACAGGAATGATAAACGCATAGACTTATGTGGTAGCTGACCGACTTCGACCAAGTGATTTGGATGCTAATTTTGGAGACATGTGGATACCATGTGGACGAAAATGAGATCTGACATGCAAAGGTCTATTCTTACAGAGATGAAGGTTGATTTATTAAGATGGTTGTTGATCTTTTCAAAACAGGTCAAGAAAGAATGAAGAACACAGTAATGATGGATCTATTGCAAGTGGTTGATGGGATCGAGATGATCAACGATGGTTGGATCAGATTTGCTGGATAGATTAAGTTTGCTAAAAATAGCAACTTAGTACAAATTCATTTAATGCAGGTGGTTGAACCAAGAAGGAAATCCAATCTACTATAGACTGTATCCTTGAAGAGTAGATTGAGATTACTAAGTTTAGTAATCTATGTATTGATCGACCTGAAGATAGAGAAAAACACATTTAATGTATGCAGCTAGTCTGAAATCATTCTAAGACAGAATAAGATCTTGTTGAAAAAGAGAGTTGATGGTAATCAGAGTAATTTGATATGATTCAAAGCTTGAGTAGTTGAGATAGAGACATAGAGAGAAAAAAAGGTACAACTATACAAGTTGAGTTTGGGTGAAGTATGTAGTAGTGGATGACAAGGTGTGTGTAGTAGCTGAGAGAGTAACTAGCAGAAATAGAGACAAAGAAAGTAGAATAGATAGAGAGCAACAAAAACAAGTGACCAAAATGTAGAAGGCCAAGACAACTAGAGACAACAAGAAGTGGAGCGGGTGTAAAAAAAAAGGGCAGAGAGAGAGGAAAGATAGAAGAAAACTAGTAAGCTGCTACAAAACTTCATTTGTAGTGAGGTATCAAATTTGTATCTGAATCTATTCTTCATTGTAAATTTTTGAGTGGGTTCTCAAAGCAGGGGTAGGTGATCCTTTGAGTTGTAGCTCATAAAACATTAGGGGTTGGTGCTCCTTGAGTAGGTGCTCAAAATTTAGGGGTTGGTTCCCAAAAACTCATTGTAGCTGTTATTCATTGTGAGGCTGGATTGGAGCAATAGACTCTAGCAGCTATTCTCACCGAGGTTTTTCCCACATTGGGTTTTCCTCGTAAATCTTGTGTTATGTGATGTGCTCTTGTGTATGTTCTCAATGAGCTTAAAGTCACAGTATCAACACATTTATTTTATAGTTTTGAAAACACACTGATTCACTCCCCCCTCTTAGTGTCCATTTGTGTTCAATAGTTCTAAACACTTGGTTGATACTATTAATGAACATGATTGGTATATGTACAAGATCACAAAGTAAAAACACCTTATAGAGGTTTTTCTTATACCCTACTCTATGTAGTCAAGTTTGGGAATCAACATAGGTAGCTAGACATTATAACACACCAAATTATTTCAATCAAACATAAGATAATTTCTAAATTATAGGTTTTTCCTATTTCAATTATATTCATAATTTTATTTCATATATAATTCACATATTCGATACTTTTAATTTTAAATTCTATCAATCTAGGAATGGTTTGATAATTTTGATTGCAAAAATAGTATATAGGGTATCGCAATTCAAAGACCCCTAAGTAAAAATAATAATATTTTTTTATCACTCCTAGTGTTATGTTATGATCCTTTGTTTGAGTCAATCATTTTGATACATAACTCAAGGTATCCTTTTTGACCTATCATCTCTTCACCTACTCATTTTTTCATATAATTATGGTAACCCTTATAGTAATTGAAGTATTCACTATGGTTGGTGTCAATAGATCATAAGACCAAGTAGGGATTTATTTGGAATCCATCTAAGACAAAGACCATCAATTTTAATTTTAGTAGGATTCACACCTCTATAAGCTAGATAGGCTTTATGTAATGGAAGATATTTAAGTGATAAGTTGAGAGGCCTTATGCTATTTTTAGTTAGATCATAGGAAGGCTTGGCCATATGCAACATGATAGGGGTAAACACTCCCTAACAAAGGATTTTACCAACCCTTATAATTTAGGTAGAAATCCTTATCTACCTAGTAATGATCCTTGTTTATCAGAGAAATTTATCATACCTAACTAGAATAATAGGAAATCATGAATCCTGTCCAGTTAAGAATTCCAAATAAATTAATAAAATAATGCAAGTCAAAACAATAAGGATGTATAATATTTAATCAAAACTCCCTATCCCATGATCGCATATTGCTTCCATTGTCCTTCTCTTCTTCGAGTATTGTTCGCTCTCAGATATTTTTCTGCTAACCTGCAAATGGCACAAAGATTCAAAGTTCATGATTGTTGAAAATGGAGATTTGATGCTAAATTTATAGATTTTTGGAGATGATTGAATAAGAGGTGGAACTCAAGTGAGCTCACATGCTGATTGATAGTTGGACTACTGATTTGAGAGGTGGAACTCAATAGATTGAATAGATGAGTAATTGAATTAATTAGATGACTGAGTTAATTGAATGCTTTTTGGTAAAAAACAAATTAGAAAGATAGAAAAAGGTGACTAGAGAGATAATTGAGGAAATGATTTGATTAATCAATTAATTCAATTGATAATTGAATAGATTGAATTGTTAACTAGCAATGACTAATTGAATGTTTTTTGGAAAAAAACAAAGTGAAAGATAGAATAGAGATTGGAAAGATAATTGATTTAATTAATCAATTAATTAAATTGATTAATTTAGCATGTGATGTAGGACATTTTATTAAAATTCAATTCCATCTTGCATGCCCTTGAACTTGATTAATATTTTCAATTTGATTTTTGCATGTAAATTGAATTTTGATTATAAATCAATTTAATCTTTTAATATATTTAAAACTTGACTTCTTAGATATTCAATTTGATTTTTGAGTGTCTTAATTGAATTCTGATTTTATTTAAATTCAACTTGATGTTTGCATTTATGCAAACTTGATTTAGGAATTCAATTTGATTTTCGAAATCATGAAATTGAAATGCACATGTATTTGAAATTAGATGAAATTGGGATTTTGGGTTTTGAATTTGAATTAGAAGAATATTGAAATTAGATGAAATTAGAATTTGGGGATTTAGAATTAGAATTTAGATTTTGAAGAATAAATTAGTTAATTAAATAATTTAAAGAAACTATTCAATTATTTTAGAAATTTAATTAAATAATAAAGATTATTCAACTAAAGGAATTATAATCATGATTAATTAAATAATTAATATTTAGAAAAGGAATAAATGATTAATTGATTACGATAGAATTGGAAATAGAATAATTAGTCAAATGATGGAGGTGATGATTAAATTAATTTAGAAGAATTAATTAGCCTAATTAAATAATTAAAGAATTATTTAGTCAATTAGATGAATAATTAATACATGATCAATGAGACATTTTTAGGTGTCTACATTTCCCCCTCTTTGAGACAATATTGAAGCGACGTTCTTTCAAAGAAAATGAAATTTGTTCTGCTCCAATGTGCCCCTGCGATGCTTAGAGTGTAAATATGCCCCCTGGAAAAATGGGTCAAGAAATTATGGAACTGAGACCAATTTAGCGATACCATGCTAATGATCAATAGTTTCAAGTTTCATGTGATTTCAAGTCCATTTGACTACCTACAAGTGTGTTAAAGTTTAGGGGGACCACAATTGTCAGGGAGAGAAAAACCCTAATTTTGAGCTATAAAAAGAAATTTCACCCCTTCATATTGTCATCTGCTTTCATTTGAGGTCATTGAGTTCTTTGCAATTTCAAAGCTTTCTTTTGAGTATTTGGGCACTATGGCTGGTCATGAAAAGGGATCAGGTTGTTGCTAAGAGATATGATGTTGTGCGGAGAGGTCGGTTGGTTCTAGATGCTTATGATTAGCAATTTGGTCTAGGTACAGATGCATGGACACAGTCTGACATGCTTTTTGATGCTGCATAGGAGGCTTTGTATTATAGACAACTTTATGAGAGTCTCATTCTCGAGGGTCAGAGAGAGCCTAGCTGTCATGTGTACAGGTTTTAGAGTAGATCTAGTAGATCTACAAGTCAAAGGACTAGCAGTGGAGAAGTTATGGATCCACCCCGAGCACCATCATGTCATCTTGGGGAAGGATCTAGTAGATAGGATCCACTTACTGATAGAGGTAGTGTCAGTTGAGATACTTTTTATTATGTTATTTGAGCCTTTGGGCATTTTATATGATTTGTATTCTAACACATTACCATTTTTGAGATATATATGACATGCAATTTTGGCGGTGGTCTTATGCTTATGTGATACATGACTCTATATGCTTTATGATGCGTTCCTAGATGATTTATGATACATTTACATGTCTTTTTTACTTATGTTCTATTAGGATTCCCACAGATACTGAGAGGGGGGTGAATCAGTATCCAACAGGCGAATTGAATTTCTTAACTTTAAACATGTAGAACATATTATAACAGTGTATCGGTATGCAAGAAATAATGCAATAAACAGAATTAAAAGCATCCACATGAAAAGCACACCATGACACAAAGATTTAACAAGGAAACCCGGTGTGGAAAAAACCTCGATGGGATTTGTGACCCACAATATTCACTTACTGGCCAATAAGAGAATATTACTTACAAGAGGGGCCTGCACATGCAGGAAGGCCAACTGCCTAGAGCTCACTGCTCAATGGGAAGTCTCACTGACTTACAATGAGGATTATACAAATCCAGTATCTTGTACTGCTTCAGAATAGCATCTATAGTGCCATATCCAGTATCGGTTTCTACTCTACTTCTTACATAAACCCTTAACCTATATTTTGCATAATAGGTCTGCCTTATTTCGCATAATATATTCCACTATGTTAATTACAAATGTTCTACAATGATCTCTCTTATATAAGAGTCATTTTACAATGATGCCAAGTTGGCTTACAAAGATTTTACAATAATAAACAAAATATAATATAACAAAAATCTTGTCGGCCTCTGTGTCGGTAAGCTTCCTTTCCCTGTCGGTGCCGGTGGTCTGAGTGCCAGTGTAGAGTCTGATCTTGGTAGTGCTGGTGAACTTTCTTGACAGTGTAATGCCTTGTCGGTGCCATAGGATTGTAAGGTTGCCATCAATGACAAAACCTTCAATCACCTACAATGTCTCATTGGAGTGTGCATATGCCAACAATCTCCCCCTTTGGCATTGATGGCAACACTCATGAGAAAATTCAAAAGTGTATCCAAAACTTGTAATCCAAAAAAGTGTTACCCAAAAATATAAGAACTCCCCCTGAGTAGATAAGTCTTTTGCCAGTTATTTTCTCATACTACTACTCCCCCTTTGGCATCAATGACAAAGTTTGTCAAGGTGTCAGTAGAGTTGTAGTTTCAACCTTGTAACTGGGTGGTTACAATTTAAAAAAGATCTACCAAAATCAAGTTTATACTTTCCATAAAATTCTTGTTGTCCTTTATTGTTGTCTTTTTTCTTTGAACTGTACTGGTGAGGTGTTGTATATGCTCTGCTGGTGTTCTCTGTCCCTGTACTAGTGCCTCAGATATTTCCTTCCATAATGATGCTAGATAGTCCAATCTTGGACTCAGTCTTAGTCTCAAATTCTTTTCCTTATTTACTATTCTCTCCCTTTCTCTTTCTAACTCAAGTAACTCTGCCTCAAAACTAGTTACCTTTTGCTCAAAAACTGATAATGTATCAGGTGAGTTAACAAAATTGTCAGCAAGTTTATTGATTTCATCTTGTACCTTGCTCATTTTCTTATCTATGTCCATTGTCAAAAAGTTTGTCTTGCAAGTATCTTTGTACAGAGTTTTTAATTCCAATAATAAGTTACATAGTTCTAGTAGAAGTGTGTCAAATTCCCTAGTACACTTCTTTATCTGATCTTGAAAGAATTTTTGCTTTTCAATTTCTAACTTGTCCTTCAATGCCTCTTCCTTTATTTGCTCAACAGTCACTATGTTCTCAATGATGTATTTACAAAAAGTGTTGAGTTGGCTTAAAGAATCCTTATTGTCTATGTTATATTTAAGAACTATCATCTTCAAAATTGGGATTGTATCATCTATAACTTTATAAGCCTGTGAACTACAATCTATTATCCTTTTGATGGAGTCCAAAAGTACTTCAGTTACATTTGTTGATTTGTAGCCTGCTGAGGAGGAACCAACATTCAGAATTCCGCCAGTGGAGGAAGTAACCAAGCTTGTAGTGACCTCTAGTAGGTTAGTCTATGTTTCCATTTCCTTAAGCAATGGTTTTTGATCTTCTCCTGTTGCCAGTGGCACTATTTCCACATGAATTTATTCCTGTTTCAAAGCCTATTACTCTGCTTGTCTCTCTGTTTGTTGCTTTGTTTTATCAACTTCAACTTTTCTTTCAGTATTGTCAATGCTTCCAGTTGTCGGTGGCTCACTAGCCATATCTGTCTTGTCGGTTGTATCTTTATCCATCATAATGTTGACCTTTTGTGTATCAACATCAACTATGTATAGTACCTCAGGATTAGGATTAGTATCCTTTATGTCTATACTCTCATCTACCGGTTGATCTTCAGTAGTTGTTACCAGTGATGTAATTGGATGCGGTGGGAGTAAGTTTTCTTTTACTTTGATGCTCGGAGGTCCACCAACCTTTCCTTTTCCTTTGTCTCTTTCTCAACAAGGAATATGTTTGGGGTTCCTGTAATCTTCTTGTTTTTCTTTCTCAACAAGGAATATGTCCCATACATTTTCTGTTTCCTCTGTTACTTCATTCACTCTTCCAACCATTAATGCAATATGTCGGTGTGCAGTAGAGAATACTGACTAGTTGGCTTGTGCAATTAAGTCATCTATCTCCTTAGGTGAATTTACTGGGTAAATAACAAGTAACTTTTTCAATTTTGATTTTCTTATCAAGCTCTACAACAACTTGTCTTCTTGCTTCCAGTCTTTTGAATAATTCATCTGGTAAATCATCTACAACTTCCATCAGAAACTTCTTATAGATATCCAGGTGTAAAATGACATTGTTTTCAACTTGTTCTTTTTCATCTACTGACAGTGTAACATAGACCTTTCCTATGTTCTTGAGTTTCCCTTCTTCTGTGATTTCATGTAGTAATTTGTCAAGAGGGGCCATGTTTTGTCTAGTCTTCTTCTTCTTTGGTGTCAACTTTTTCTTTCGTGTTGTCTTTTTAATCGGAGACCTCACTGCCTGTTGTTTTTGTCTAGTCCTTCTAGGCGAGGGTGTGGATGCTGGTGAAGGATCCCCTTTCCTTACAACTCTTTTGAAAGTTGCAGGCATGTCATTCTCTGAAGAAGTAGCTACCGGTGATAGGTGAGTCTCAAGATGTAGAGTTCCTAACTCATCCTCAGTGATACTCATTTGTTTCAGTATATCTTCTTTAATAGCCTTAGCCTATCTAGAACCTCTTCTCACAACTGCTTCAACCTTTTTCACTCTCTTTTTAGATTGAATTTGACTTTCTATGGTCTCAGCACTACCAAATACTTCTTCCTTAGGTTCATTTGGTTCTTCAAGAAGTGCTTTAGCACAAGTCTCAATTATATGATCATCGGTTTCATAGCCCATCTCTGTTACCCAAATTGTTCTTGGGATGACTGCTTCCATCTAGATCTCATCCTTTGTTATTACAAAATATATATCATCCTTGTATTTGTTAACAATTTCCTATGATAGTCTAATCCTTTTGTTCATCCTAACCTTTAGTGCTTGAAAATAGTCATGAATATTCTTTTCTTTGCTTTCACCCATGTTGTTGAATAGGTCTGTTAATTGTTTTCTTACCGGTATGTCAAATCCAAGGTTCTTATGGCCAATACCAGGAACCTGTTTAGTTATGTTCCTTTCTTATCCTTCTTGATTTTGCCTAAGTTATCAATCAACTCATCTTTTAACCATTCACATACATCAATTTTCACATTGTCTTTAACCATGTCATAAGCACTCTTAATGCATAAACTGGAAACTGAGTTAAGTTTGCATGAGTTGCTTTGTACCCTAAAATCATACTGACAAATCTCACATTTATATCGGTCACATCATTAACCCTCAGAGACCTTCTGTCTGATGTTGCACCAATTAAGTTTATTACTAGGTCATTGGAGACCTTCTTAGTCTTGTCTGGTCTGTTACCAGTGGAAGATAACCCTGTTACTGCTTTCACAAATTCCTTTGTAATTTTGTGAATTGAATCAAGCCAAAAGTATGAACCATGTACCTTGCTTAAAACTATCCTAATCACTTCCTTGGGAAATTTAGGAATGCAGAGGATTTCAGTGAATCCTAGGGTTTCAACAATTTTATGTTCAGGTTTTACATTGCCGGAATTGTCACATATAATAGTTTTATACATGCTTTTAACTTCTTCATCTACTAATTCCTCTATGTTGCAATGGATGTATATTCTGGGATCTTCTACAAAAACAACTCCCTTTGGAATTTGGGAAAAAGCACCTACATTGTCATCCTTCTTAGCTACCTCAGGAACTAGTTGAAATATGGGCCTAGGGTGTTTTATAACCTCAACTACTGTAGGATTTGCTATGAATTCAGGTGCAGAGGAGGATGCCATGATAAATACCTTTTTCTGCCTTTGGATGGATTGATTTCTGAAGTGCTTTGCCTCTTTTCTTGAAATGCCTTCGCTCTGCAAATTTTGCGTCCTTCGAATGTTTGAAATCTCGGTGAAGTGAAATGGAGCCAAAACCACAAATTTATAATGTTGAACTTCCAAATACCACATTTAATGTATGTTGGTTAAGTAGTCACTTAACATTGTCTACTGGTATAGAAGTAATTTCCAACTTCTCACCATTAACCGAGGGATTTATAGCATATGTCTCATTGATTGCCAAACCCTCAAGAATATTTTCTTCAATTTGATGAAGAGCTTCCTGCCAGTGAAGTATTACTTTGTCCTCCTGGTGAAGCACTACTCTGTCCTACTGGTGGAGTGATGATGGGTTCTACCGATGGAGGAGTATTCCCAACAATATTTAGGTCTGACTTTCTAATCCATTGTTTTGAGAATTCTTGTTTAACCTCTTCAACTTTTTCTTTTCCTTTCAAACTAGGACCTTTGTTGTCTATCAGTGATCCTTTACTTCTATAGAATTTTGTAATATGCCCAATCTTGTTACATGCATAACAAGTCACATTATTCTTCTGAATAGCTTTCCCATAACCTATGCTGGTTTGTGTTCTGCATTGATTAGATAAATGTCCAAATCTTCCACAAACATAACATCTCACATTCATTCTGCAATTTTCAGAGTTGTGACCAACTTTGTTGCATTTTGAACATTGACCGGTGGGTGTGTTGATATTATGATAATTTATAGATCTACATTCATTTTCTCTATGACCATACTTATTACAGTTAAAGCATTTTCCATTGAATTTATAAGCATTAGGTTGCCTTACCGGTTTTCTATGATCCCGAGTGTTTGTAATACCAGTGTCACCTTTAGGTTTTTGATTCTTCAGCAAGTTACCAAGTTCATCTGAGCTTTTCTTGAATTTTTCTTTATGTTGATTTGCAGTATCAAGTTCTCTTTCTAAGACTTCTTTCAGCCTCATTAGTTCATTTGAGTCATTCTGAGTGTGCATCAGATTTGTCTTCAATAAATCATTTTCATAGCTAAGTCTTGTGTTCTCATTTGTTGCATCACTTAGTCTTCTGGTCAATTCTTCTTCATTCTTCTTCCTATCTTCAATTTCCTTACAAAATCTCATAGTCATATCCTACATATCATTCTTTGTTATCATGTTCTCTTGTTTCAGCTTGTTTATCATATCATTAAGTGATTCCTTTTCATCATTCTCATTTTGCATCTTTTCACAAAGTTCTCTTCTCTTGTTTCTTGAAATAGTAAGATTCTCTTGAAGTGCCTGAATAATATCCTAAGTTGCCTTTAGATCATCTTCAAGTTTGATATTTTTTAGTTTCTCTGCATCATAGTCTGAGAGAGCTGCTTCTAGTTGCTTCATCAGATTTTCCATCTCTACCGGTGTCAAGATCTTCCTCAAGATGTTAGGCTTCTGTAAATAGAGGACCAAGCTTTGATACCAATTATTAGGATTCCCACAAATACTGAGAGGGAGGGGGGGTGGGGGGGTGAATCAGTATCTAACCGGTGAATTGAATTTCTTAACTTAAAACATGTAGAACATATTATAACAGTGTACCGGTATGCAAGAAATAATGCAATAAACAAAATTAAAAGCATCCACATGAAAAGAACACCATGACACAAGGATTTAATGAGGAAACCTGATGTGGGAAAAACCTCAGTGGGATTTGTGACCCACAATATTCACTTACTAGCCAATAAGAGAATATTACTTACAAGAGGGGCCTGCACATGCAGGAAGGCCAACTGCCTAGAGCTCACTGCTCAATGGGAAGTCTCACTGACTTACAATGAGGATTATACAAATCCAGTATCTTGTACTGCTTCAGAATATCATCTATAATGCCAAATCCAATACTAGTTTATTCTCTGCTTCTTACATAAACCCTTAACCTATATTTCGCATAATAGGTCTGCCTTATTTCGCCTAATATATTCCACTATGTTAATTACAAATGTTCTACAATAATCTCTCTTATATAAGAGTCATTTTACAATGATGCCAAGTTGGCTTACAAAGATTTTACAATAATAAACAAAATATAATATAACAAAAATCCTGTTGGCCTCTGTGCCAGTAAGCTTCCTTTCCCTACCAGTGCCAGTGGTCTGAGTGCCAGTGTAGAGTCTAATCTTGCTAGTGATGGTGAACTATCTTGCCGGTGTAATGCCTTGCTGGTGTCATAGGATTGTAAGGTTGCCATCAATGACAAAACCTTCAATCACCTACAATGTCTCATTGGAGTGTACATATGCCAACATGTTCTACATTGATGCAATGATGTATTGATAATGTATGCAATTAAATGAACTAATTGAATACTATCACATGCTAGTGAATCTAAATGAATAGATACAATGAACTCTGAATAATGTGACTATATAATAATGCAATGCAAAAAATGAACTATATGAATACATGCAATCTATTCTAAATAATGTGACTACATGATTTCTTTTTTGTAACATGCCAGAATATTTTTTATTACCTCTTGACTCAATTAGGAAGAAATGTTAGTAAGAATGAAATATTTAGAGAAAGATGACGAAATAATATGTTAGATGGGAGAATGATCTTTGAGATAGAATTGACACGAATAGGTGAGAAAAATGAAATGAAATGATTGATGGTGATACCCAAACTTGTGTGCCTTTATTCATAGCACAATATATATTCTCACTGAGCCTTATTATGTAACAATGGAGCCTTGCACACTAGGATATAAGGAACCAATATGTAAAGATATCTCATTGCATAAACAAACATGTTGCAGACAAGGAGTGAACCCTTCATTCTAGGTGTATTGTGTTGGGTGAATATTTTGTCACTAGTGTACCAATGGCAAAATATATAATTCACACATAGCTATGTTGAGAAATTAATCTCTCCTCTCATCAAGGGGATGTTCCCTTTGAAATTTCTTCTCTAATTAATAAGAAATCAAAATCTATGGGTTGGTATTGGGCATATAACTCTCTTTTTTTAGAGTCTATGTATTCTCCCCCCACCTTGTTACAATTTTTCTATCATTTTAGATACTTAAAGAAAAGAACAATGAATCTAACAAACTATGCTAAAACTCACAATCAAGTAGCACAAAGTCTCTCTTGAATATAATACCAACTCAAACTGATTATTACAAATAATTAGAAATTTAACTCGCAGCTCAAACTCTTCAAGTATGAATTCCTAATCCTTTAAACTAAAAGTAACTATAGTAATACAAAGCCTACCACTAATTATTTAATTTATCAGAAGATTTCCCAAATACGCTAGGAGCACACAATCTACTTGCACGATTCAGGAGCTCTTTTACCCACATAACAGTATCTCCAATATCAAAGAAGTAATTAACATATATAAGTAATGGACATAAGAACATTAACTCATATAAACAATTTTCTTGATACAACACAAAGTTTGAGATCAATAAAAAATTGCTTTCTTTATTTGTTTGATATAATCTTCACAACAAAAGCTCAAAGTCTTAGTTGAGGTAAACATTCTGCAGATTTTTGCTTAGCATGAAAAAGATAAATATTTACAAATGATGTCCTCCTTAAATAGGAAAATAATGGAGAAAAATGTGGGCACAGTTGACTAATTCAACTGCACAGTCCCACTTTACTACAACTACAACATAAGGAAAATGTGTAGCTGCAAGAAAACTAACAACATCTAATGATGAAACTGTATAAAAATAAAAAGCTAAAAGGGGATGCTTTATTCATATTTCCCCTCCTTGTTCGATATATGGAGTTCTTTGAACTTAGTCAGGATGGCTTTCATCTTTGTTTCGTCTGACATTGGGGTAGAACTTGTGATCACGCGAACATGGGAAATCGCATCTTCAATATTTACCTATTTCTTTTTCACATCCTTCAGCATGGAAGTAAGGACTTTAAAACTAACCTGAATCTCTAGTAACTTATCAAATGTGTCAAGTGAGAAATCCTATCCCATGCAGTGATCCATTAGAGAAATGAATTCCTGTGTGATAGCTTCACTAGTAATGAGATTCTAATTGCCATCATATAAATAACAAGGAAGATCAGCAACTTTGGCAAAAATAAGATCAATCTCGTCATCACCTTCTTTCTTCTCTCGATCCAGCTCCGCAATCATTAACCTTATTGTCTCTTGCTTATGAGACAATAATGACAAAATCTGGATATATTTTTTCCTTGTAGGAATTACTTTATTTTCAACAAGGACATCTATCCTGAAGTCCTCCATCTTGCTCCAAAGAGTCATACTTTTCTCAACTTCCTCAATCTCCTACGATAATGAATTTTTGAGTCCTTGCATTTGACTTTGGATTACTTCAAAATCAGCCAATAGTCCAACTGTTGAACTTAGATGATGAGAGCCTTCTGACCTTAGCCATGAAATCCACTCATCCATCACTTGGCCCTTGGCTCCTACCTATTCAATTTTCTTTAGAGCTTCAGTGTCCATTGAGGATCCTATGGGCTCAATTTCTTGAGAAGATTGTGTGACCTTCAAAATAATATTGATCAATTGTTCGCATTTTTGCTTCAATTCATTCTTATCATCCTTCTCTTGATCAAATATTCTTAACAAAGAGTTGAAAGCTGTCTGAGAATCCAACTTAACACTCTCATGTGTTTCAACCCCAAGCTCTATGGTTTGCATGGTGTAATCCTCAGATCGTATGTTGTCTTTGTCTTTATCTGATGATGGCACCATGACCTCAGCATACTTTCTTTTAGAAGTTGGGTCTACTAATACCCAAGATATAGTCTTTGGCTTCTTTGTTCCCTTAGGCTTCAGAGGAACCAATTGTTCAAAATCAAACTCATCTGGAGAATACCTATTTTTTCCTCTTAGGGGCTGCTACCTCCATCCAAGGTGGTAATTCTGGATTGGCCAATGGAGTAGTAGCTCCTTGTTGAGTTTCAGTCAAGATTTTGGGAGCAGGCTAACTGGAGCTCGCAATAGTTATGAGTGTTGTCATTGGCATCAATGTCAAAGTATCTTGTGGGACACCTGTCGATGTTGCAACAGTTGCTATTGCTGACATCTTTTTAGTCACAGATGGGAGAATTGAAGGCATTGTGGATGCAACCTCAGTACTTACCAATGGTGGAATTTATGTTGTGATTGTATTAACAGGTAAGTTCACTGTAGTTTGTTCTTCAAATGCCCCTTCCAATGCTTCATTAAAATCCAACATCGTAGATTCAATGGTGGATGAAGGAAAATCATCCAAATTGGAGAAATTGGTTAATGTGAAAACTGTTCAGTAGCTTCTGACTGTGCCATGCCCATACCTAGATCCCCATCTTGAAACTCTTCGTCCTCTTGATCAGAGTCAGAATCAAAAGAGTGGATGATTACCTCTGAATGAGTTAGTAACTGTGAAGTGGTCAGGGCATCAACTTCACCTGGATGTGATGTTTCTTCAACCTATGCTTCCTCTTGTTGAGGAATTTTAACTTCTTCAGTCCCCTTCTCTTTTTCAATTTCAATGGTAGGCGGTTGTTCTGGCTCATTTGTGACTATCCCTTGCACTGTTGATGATGACTCACCTTTCTTGGACCCTTTAATTGTGAATTTAATTTTGGGCCCTTTCCCCTTACATTGTACTACAGGAGCTGAAGATAGTGCTTGTGGATTTGCCCTACTCTTTGTTCTTGTCTCAGTTGTAGCCATCTTGCCAACCAGGCCATCACTATTATCATCATCCCCAAAACTAGCAAGCAACTGTTTCATCCTAAGATTATTTTTTAACAGCCAAGCATTGGTGTTTGCCAGGATGGGAGCGATCCTTTGGGTGATAGATTTACTTTCCTTCTTTGACCATTGCACTGGTGGGAGAGAAGAATCAACAATATTCCTTTCATAATAGACATGGTCTATTATGTCATCCGTGTCTTCCATGGTCATTGCGATCTTTGCTACATCCAAGTTTTCAATCTATTCTAGGGTAAGTCGACTAAAATCCATCCTTCTTATATCTTCCTCATTATGACCGTCCGCCCATACATCTTCAAACCTATAGACATGGGTATAACTCCTCTTGAGTTTGTTCTTCATGCCACGAAAGTTAAAATTGTTTTGTGCCTTGAATCTTCTCATAGTATTCCACTGTATTTCTTCCTCCATGTTTTTGGATTTGGGGTTGGTTAGGACTGAGTACCTGCCAATTGATTCTGGGAACTTCAACCCAGTCTTATGTGCTTGTGATTTCTTTTCATGCACATATATTAGTTGTTGACACAACTCCATGAGAATGATCTTGTCAGAAGGATACCTTGGTAGAATAAAAGGCTCACTTGAGAAACATCCAATCTAGATGTAAGTGAATGTTGGGAATTGAAGGAAAACACATCCGAAATGAGATACCCTATTATACGCAGCCTCTGATAATCTTTTCTTCTATAGGCTCTTATCAAACATGCACTTCCACACAACAAAGAAGGCATCATTAACTCTTCTGAAGTGGCTACCATGATTCTTGATGGTAAGTTGATCATAGTATTCCCAGATAGGCACCAATCTCCTATCACCCTTGGTAGACAAACCTAGATATTGCCTCATAGAAGCAGCTACATAAACTAGGTATGAGGTTATATAAAATTTCAGTGTCATTTTGACTTCCTTCAATTGAGCAAAGAGCACATCACTGATCTATTCACCCCAGTCAATTCTTGCAGCCCCTTTCCTGATTATATTCATGTAGTAACACATCCAACTTTGAAAGTACTGAGAGTCTTTTAACCCCTTCACTCTTGATAACATGGTAACCATGCCGTTGTACTCATCATTGAAGTCACTCCTATGAAATAACTTGGGCCATCATGTGGTAGTGGAATTTCTGGCAGCAGAGAGGTACACAGTATTGATCACTTTCTTGCATTTAACCTCATTTTTCTCATAGTACTCTTGAGCACTTTCTTAAGAAATGTCAGCTACTTCTTCAACTGGAGAGCCTTTGAAGACACTCTTGAAGAACACACTATCCAGAGTCATGATGACATTTTGATCAACATCCTTCACTTGTCTTGTATTCGGATCAAAGTGATCCTCTACTGCAAGTATAAATTCTGGATCATGAGCTGCAACTAGGAAGGATGCATATTTATGCAACTCAGATTTGATCAAATTGGTTAGACGAGCAGGAGCTTTCTCAACCCGGTCAATAAACTCCTGCATACTGACATGTCCAATTTCAGTATCTCTGATGTCCTTGATGTTTGAGTCGACTGAACTCTCTAGGTACAGATTCAAGTACTTATCATACTTGTACTTCATCTTTTTTGTTGATGTTTTACCCAGAGAAGATTCCAACTGACTTGAGGAAGGCTCGGATTTATCCTAAGGGAGCTTTGACATTCGCAATTACTGCATTCAACACTAAGGATTAGCTCTTTTGATAGTTATCATCATCATCAAAATCAATTTTTTTCAATTGGATTGAGAAATCAGACTCAAAACAATCTTAAGAGTAAAACTACCAAAAACAGCAAGTCGGGGAAAAAAGTCCAACCTGCACTTCAGGGGATAAAATTAGCACATCAGACTTTAAAGTTCGATGTGCAAGGATAAACATCTTAATCTACACACTGAACTTTAAAGTCCGATGTGCAATTTTGGGAAAGTCAACAGCACATCGTGTGGTAGTGGAATTTATTTAGCACATCAGACTTTAAAGCCTGATGTGCAAGAGTAAAACTTTTTGACAAACCAGCACATCAGACTTTAAAGTCGGATGTGCTAATTGGGGGAAAAAGCAACTGATTGACATGTCGGGTTTTAAAACCTGACATGTCAATCCAACGTTATCCTCTTTGCATATCGGATTTTAAAGTCCGATATGCGAAGGTTACCCTCCTGCATATCAGACTTTAAAATCTGGTATGCAGAGAGGGCTCCATTGATCAGCTTGCATATTGGACTTTAAAATCCAATATGCAGGCTAAGGGGAAGAAAATATTAGAAGGGCAATCGGACCTTAAAGTCTGATTACCCTCCGAAAACACTACCAAGCAAAATGAAAAACAAACAAGGCAGAAAGGGATAAAGGGAAAACACAAAATGCGAAGAACATGCCAAACCCGAAATGAAATTAAAAACCTACCTTAATCCACTACAATGCAAGAAAAATCTGATAGAGATGCAACAGATCAGCAAGGCCGGTGAATGAAGATGGAGGAAAATGTGAGGAGGAGGAAAAAACACAAATGAGAATGAAGAAATAAACCCCGAAACTCAATAAATAATCCCCAAAATTAGCAATAAATACGGTATTAATTGCTAATTATGCAGTGCATGTCAGATTTTAAAGTCTGACATGCAGGAAGAAAACCCTTGCAAGTCAGACTTTAAAGTTCGACATGCACTCTTCAACCAGACAACCTGCATGTCGGACTTTAGAGTCTGAACTGCAGGAGAAAGATTACCTGTAGGTCGAACTTTAAAGTCCGATCTGCAGGCTGAAAATCAAACATGTGCACATTGGACTTTAAAATCTGATGTGCACATAACTTTGCAAAGAAAGAGCCTTGCAGGTCGGACTTTAAAGTCCGACTTGCAGGTAAAATTGCAAACCTTAAAAAAAAATTAGAAAACAATAAAAATGAAAAGCAAAATGCTAAACGAGCTAATCAACAGAGTCGATCAAGCTCTCCTAGAGGTCATAAGGTACAAAATGAACTAGTTTCATAGGGTTGCCTCATGATTTTGGCTGTGCTGAAATCGAGGACAACATAATGCCAGAGGTTGAGGTATGTGTGGTAGTCACAAAGTGAACATACTTATCACAAACACCCATGGCACCATTACTCGAGAACTTCATTGGTTCACACCACAAACAACAAACAAAGAAAAGAATTGTGCCCATCACAACTCCTCTAGTCACTTTTGGACATCCTTGAGTAGCATAGGAACATGGCCTATCGCCAATTGATAAAAGATAAAGACTAACTAGGACAAAATTCAACAGCCATATTGATTTGTGCCTTTGCTTTGATTGTTTGATGTGATGGTTGATAATGTCTGATCTCAGAAAGTGTTGACCCTATTTAACACTGACCTATTTGATTTCAAGCGTATCCTCTTCTGTTTAAGACAAGATAATGATCACTTGATATGGATAGTTGGTACGATTGACAAGACAACTTGATCAACTTTATTGTAGATTGTTGATTAGATAGTTGTATCCTTTGTTAACTTCATGTGAAGCTTTTGCTTGATATCTATGAGAGTGTTTGATTCTTGCAAGACATTTTATTGCAAGTTTTTTTATCGATTTTGATTGTTTTTTTTATTTTTAGTTATTTTCCAAGAGCTTTTTCAATGTGTTTGTGCTTTTTTTAGGATCATATTTGAATGTTTTTTAATTGATTTTTAGATTGTATTGGGATGTTTTTTTTATTGATTTTCATATTGTATTTGGATTTTTTTATTGCTTTTGTTGTTTTCTTGATGTTTTTAGGGATTTTTCAGGATTTTTTATGCTTTTTAGGTTTTTTTTAGGACTTTTTCCATTTTTAAGGATTTTTTCAGCTATGCCTCTAGTATACATACCTATTATGATGTGATGATCAATAGAATGCATATGGAAACAGTGAAATTTTGGACATGAAACTATACTTATGCAGTATGAAGGATGAAAAATACAATTTTTATTTGAATAAGGGCAATTGCATGTGTCTATCACTTTGTAATACACTGATTGAATTGTTGGTGCAAAAAAATTTTAGAGATAAGAGTTCCTTCTTTTCTCAATAACTTTTTGAACGCCCTCCTTAACACATTAAGCACTAGAACTAGGATTTGTAAATGGAGATGCATAAAACTTCCCCACTAATTCTTGAGACTTTTGGTCTTCTTTTTCCTATGTGTGTGCAATTGAATTTATTCCACCTCTTACGATCCTTGGAGACCCTTAGAATCCTATATGACTAGCTACATAAGTTATTCTGACTTCAAAAGTGTCATGCCCAAACTTTTGGGCAAAAACACACACAACAATTTTTTTTTTGAACACTTAATTACATGCAACCTATGCTTAATTAGATGTGACAACTTAACAGGTTGCTCCAAGCGGAACATTAAATTATAATAAAATGTTTTTCTAATGTGAGCAATGAATAGAACAAATTTATCTAGAAGCCTTAGGTTTCTATGAAACTCCTAGACGACAAAGTTAGGATATTCCTAACATAACAAATTATGATAACTCCTATAATCAAATGGAACAAAATGAATTTATAAGGACAATAATATATTCACATCGAATGTCCCCTTTATTATAGTTGCAATTTATAATTCTAAATTAGATCAACTTCTACTAATAGGCATTAATATAATTACTTGATTCAATAATAATTATTTATCTCCTAACAAGTTTCCACCATCTGTGATAATACATCATTCCTTTATAACTTGATTAAATCTTGCGTCTATAAATTAATTATTAATATGATTTTCACATAATAATATTAATTAATTGAGCAACTAAAAATTGAAGTGTCAAACGTTAAAATGTTAATCGCTTTATTTAGTATAAGATTCTGTCTAGGCTAAAAGAGTTCGCAGACCAAGGTCTCAGACTTATTTTTGAATATATATATATATAATTCCACCACGATATCCTCTTCCAAGAAGTTATTATTATCTCATCAATTAATATATAAATTCATTAAGCACAAATCTCTATTTTAGTTAACAAGAGATATTAATGATCTCAATTAGTCTTTTAATTACATGAAGCATTAAGTATATCGAATCTATTATTATATTTTCTTTTTTTGACTATTAACAACTTAATATTTAATGAGCGTTAACTATAATGTGTTTGAAATTCATTTAGAGGGTAAAATGACCTTTAATAGCATTTGCTTTATAACACTAGTTAATGTTGACCAAATAAATGATCCCCTAAGGTCAAAATACCAACAAGGCACTTATTAAATTTACGTTAACAAAACAATTACAACCTTGTAATTTTCAACTTAATCTTACAATGATTATATATATGTATATATACATACCTATATGCTTACGTATAGCATGTATGTCATATATATAATTTTGAAAATACCATATCTAAGTTTACTCTTATAATTTCATATATATAAACATTTAAAATGTATATATATTTATAACTACTTAAATTCATACAATTTACGAATTTAAATTAAATCAATTACTACCCAAGTAAACATGGGATACCCTATTCAAAATTCGAATAGGGTTTCCCCCTTTTTTCTTTCTTCCTAAGTTTTGTTTTTATTTATTTATTATGCAAACCCTAACTCGAAATTGGGTTAAGGTTGCTTATGATATATATCTTTTTATTTTTATTTTTTTTTTAAATGCCACCAAACAACCCTAAGCTAATCGTGTGTGTGTGTGTGTGTGTGTGTTGTTGTTGCAGGTGGCAAGGGAGGAAGGTGGACTTTCCACAGTAGCCGTGGGGGAGGGGTTTTGTGCAGGTGTTGCGGCGAAGGAGGCCATGGGGGCTCCCTGTAGGGATGGCCGCAGCCGTGCCTATGTGTCGCGTCCCACAGAGGCGGCCTTGGCTGCCGCTGTGAGGTGCGGCCCGCAGCCCGACTGTGCCATCGCTGTGGGGTGCCACCCACAGTGGGGACCGAAGCCTCCCAACTGTGGGTTGCGTCCCACAGTGGTGATTGCGGCCACTACTGGGGGTCGCCGCCCTCTGTGCCGGGGTTCCGCAGGGGCCGAGTCCTCCGTTTTTTTTGTTATTTAATTTGTTTTTGTTAAAATTTTTATTTTATATTATTATTTTTTAAATATATATATATATAGGTATATATGTATATATATATATGTATGTATTTAATATATATATAATATTTATATATTTATGTATATAATATATATATATAATATTTATATATTTATGTATATAATATATATACATATATATGTAGATATATTTATATATGCATATTATATATATAGTTACCTTCAAAAATGTATTTATATATTTGATATTTTAAATATACTTTTGATATTTTAGGGCATGATTTAATATGTAAATATATGTTTTTTATTGAAACCAACTTGCAGGATATTAACAAAACAATGACAGTTAAAAAAAAACAGCAAGTTTATTTGTTTATTTTTTTTGTTTTATCAGGATCATCACTTTGATAACTTATAAATAGATTTATTTAAAAAATTTCAGATTTAAAACAATGTATTTTCTCTTTTTTTATTTTAAAAATGCCATGCAGCTAAAATTAGAGATAGACTAATTAACCCTAGATTTATTTTCTGCAATTAAGTAAAAGGGCAAAATTAAATAAATTTAAGCAGCAACTATATTAGATGAGAAATCATTGAAATAAATCTTAGAGATATGCATGTTAAATTTATTAAACCGTGATATGTATTTGGAAATAAATAATCAGAACTAAATTCAAAATTTTCTTTTACTAACATGTAAGCTTTCTACTTTACTCATTTCCCATTTTTTTCAATATGCATAAGAAGGTAAAATGAACCTTTATTTTCAAAACTAACATACATACTACAAATATTATTTCAGTAACTATAGGGAACTTAATCTAAGATAAACTTTTCATTTTTTTTTGGCAACAAAGTAATACTTAATAAAAATAATGCATTTCTTCAAAGTGTGTTTAAAATACAATATAGCCAACAATACAAATGGGTGATATACCCAACTAGTCTCTCATTTCTATAAAATGAGGACTTTAAATAAAATAAATACATTTTATTTTTAAGGTAAATACAACATATATATTTTCCTTTACATTGCTGCAACTAAAATAGGATATCCCATTCCCTCATCTTTTTCTACAAATCAAGTAAAAACTAGCAACTTTCAAACTTGTCTTTTTTCTTTTCTTTTCAAGCAACCTGCAAATAAATCATAAGGTTTTGACCATGGAGAGCTCACCTCCCAGCCTAGGCTTACTAGAAGCCACCCCTGAGCTTGGAGAACCAAGCCCTAGACAGGTTACAAACATGCAAACACAACAAGCAAGGGGAAAATATACAGCAAACACTTTCCCAACCAAGGCTATACTTCATCACAAAATGTGATGTTCTTACACGGGTGGTAGTGGACCAAATACCCTGAGGAGACTGTAAGAATAGTAGATCACAAAGCCACCTCATGGCAAACAAAAATATATAATAAGTTCATTAACCCCACATCCTTATGCCCCCCAAGGCATTTCATGCCATACTTTCTCCCCTTATGACCCCCAAATGCATAAACGAGGCCATGCAACAAGGGTCACATATACACCCCTTGAGTTCACTCTCATAAAGAGAGCCTCTCACTCGAGGGCTGTCAAACTTCTACCACCCACAAGACCATCCTACTCTCCCAAGAGTAGGAGGTCCTGGTTACTCCCAAATCACAAGGAAATGCATAAAAGAAGTAACAGATAGATCACATAATAATTTTCACAAAGGAAAATACAAGAAACAACTTTTACATACAAGCCATTTTTCCAACATAAACATGCAACGTAAAAAGAAACCAAAAAAGAGAGGATAATCCAACCTTCAATCTGCCCAAAGGTTTGCTAGAACTAGTTTGAGGATGAGCAGCCCAAATCCACAAATCTTCCTTCTACACTTAGCCAAAATTCTATCCCAAAACTATTTTTTTTCAAAATTGCATGATCTCCAAAAATGGAGAGTGGGTGATTACCCGCAAAATCTCTCATCCTTGCCTAAGAAGACCTTAGTGAGAGTTCTCACAGGTTTCTAAAACTGAAAAAGGAAAAAGTAAGAAAAAGATCAAAAATGATCTCTCATCAAAAGGAAAGGTTATCTAACCTAGATGGCACCTTCTAATTTTAATTTTCGCTCACCTTAGGAAACTTACTTTTTGAGGTGACTAAACAGTCACATGGGAGTAGATGCATGCCTAAAAATACTCCTAACCCATAGGTATACCTTATGGGCTTTAGGAAACACCTTTAAACTACCCCTAGGAGTCCATTTGACTCCTTATAAACCCATCTGAAGTTAACTTTCGGGTCAAACCTGAGTTGACCACTCCAAAGACTCTCTACCCAAAGAAATTTTAGAACCACATTCAAATGTTTGAAAAATCTATAGTTGAACAACTCCCTCCAAGAGACAAGTCAAAAATCAAGACATAAATCAACACGTGTCAAGTGACACAATAAAATACATTACAAAATTACACATGAAATTTGTCTCTTGTTGGATTTACACAAATTAATAAATTTAATTTAATACACATGCAACATTTACTTTCACAAATAAGATATGATACATACGGGGTGTTGTCTCTCCAAATAGACAACCCCTGGCTTTACGAACGTACATAGGTCTAGGTTTGGTTCTCCATAATATTTCCATGGTCACATGGATAATTTTCCTACATATCTCAATTACACAATAGTAATTCCAAATAACCTCATATAAAATTAAGCACATGAATAAGAATACACATGAAACACTCTGCATATAATTTACATTTAAACAAATCGCTATATCTTATATCCAAATAAATCCACATAAGCAATTATCATAATCCACATAATTTTGATCCATACATAAGACATGCATCCTATTTCTATCATCATAGTAAGGTCCTACAAATCCAATAATGACATACATTGTCTCAAAGTTATCCTATTCTAGAATCATAAAGTTATGTATCCATAACACATCAAAATGTACACCTCAAGGTGAAATGATTTTGTAACCTGGTTCAAATTACTTTTCTCACCAATCTATCCATCTAACATAGCCCATCCTATTGAATTATAACATTAATTAGAAAGGTCAACCATGGTCAACTGAGTTAACAAGAGCTTGATCAGGGAGGGACTCTACATCCTCTTCCCCTAGAGATCAACTTACTCCTGGAAGTCACATGAGCAGAATACGAAATAGGGACATAACATTCTCCACAATTTCAATAGGTTACTCTAAATCTTATCTTGCCTACTAGAAAGATGCATTACCAAAACCAACTTATTATTATAATTAGCTTACTATCTTCATAAGGTTAAATGCTTACATTTCCCTTTAATCTCAGGTAGGTGTTTACAAAATTCTATCTTTCAACAACTTGTGTTAATGCACCATCCAAATTATATCAATAACACACATCAACTCCCATAATCAAGGTTACACATGATAGTTTACTTATTAACTTCTAGGAGTCAAACTTATTAAGGGTTCGTGTAAAACATGTTTATCCCAGTGCAATTGCCATCCATGCTCGCCACTAAAGAGAATTGGCATCCTAGTTTATCCATAATGAATCTACTTATTTTACATCAAGGTGCCTCATAAGGGGGTTAATTACATATTTGGTAAACCACCCTAGGTGCATGATTTCTTCCAATGTCCTTAGGCATCAAGGAATAATCAAGTTTAAGTTCTTTGAATCTACCCATAAGTAGGGAAATTTTCTACTTCTAGGGCCCACAATGCTTGGTATTTCTAGGCACCAAGGTTTTAGTTTCATAGGTACATTATTCGCAAAACCCAAACATTAAGGTACATAACCATCCCATTCTAAGGGAGTGATGAAAATTAATAATTATTATTTCTTTTTGACCTCATCCACGCAATCATCTCCATACACATGCCAAATTTACCAGTCTGCAATTATCATCACTTTCGCAATTCATTAGGTCTAGATCACACACACACATGCACACGCGCGCGCGCACATGCACACACACACACACACACACACACACACACACACACACACACATATATATTTATTTATATTTTATTTTATGTTTTGTTATAATTTTCCTCTCTTAGATTACTCACAAATAATTTTATTTAGGAGAATATTCCTTTCTTTACCCTATATTCGAAATAACATTCTTTGTTTATCCTGTGTGCCTAATTTCACTCCTTGCGATATTCTCCCTTGACACATTATCAGTGGTTCAACAAACATGATAGACATTACACAAATCACATCACTAGGGCTAGCTATAATAACGTCAAAATGACCACTTGACACTTTAAAAGATCAAAATAAAAGTTACTTTCACCAAGTCCAATCAAATAAGAAAAGTGTCGGCAATTGAAAGATATTAAAATTAGCAACATGAAAAGTGCCATAGCTCCAATAAAAAGAAACATAAATTTAGTGGTCCTTTCATCATAAAAATAAATAAATAAAAAGAAAGTACTAGCCCCTAGATTGCAAAATACTATTCAAAGAAGTCAAAAATATTATTGAATCAAAACTCGAAACAAGATGACCATACTAGTCATGCTATAGGGAGTAACCATAGCACATCACCCAAGATCACACATCCTGAGTGTGTTAGGAAGTGATTATTAGACTCTTGAGATTCTTAGATAATCTATATTCTTTTATTATTTACGAAATATCTTATACACATGAAATTACAATCATTTTATAGATCATGTTCCATTTTAACCTTCATGTGATTGCTAGCGCAAGCCACACTTTTTGACATACTCCGTTATCTATTTAGGTTTATTAACATCCATAATTATATCTAACAATTGATTGCACTAACTCTAACATCCTCCGTCCATTCTTCTAGGACTTCCATTGATTTTCTTGATATATGCTAAATTTTGGTTCAATATTACATGATAACTCATGCATCGACACTTTCATGTCTTACTCACATGCGGTGGATAGTTTGACACAAAATTGTCACTTGTATACTTAGGAACACTTAGGATTTAAAAAAAATGTAATCATATAATTCTACTAGGGACATCATTTTTTTTTGTTTTTTTTCTTAGCACCTTTGCTAGCTCCTTGAATTTTCACCTCTAATCATCCTTTCATTCTCGTCAATAAGGAGCATGTTGCCAAATTACTAACACTTATGGTTAAGAACCATTTGGGGTGGACTAATTGTCAAGTAAAATCAATAACGCTTGACAACTAATCCCTTCCCACACATTTCATGACATATTTCAACCAATGCGGAGAGTTGACTTATTCCCTCCTACTCCCCTTATGCAACTTATGATATCAAAGGGGTGTGTACTCGAGAAGTGACCAACACTCGCCCTATTATTAAAATTTGGTAAAAAGAAGTTATCTTTTTTTTTCCATATTACTTATTTGTATTTACTTACTAGCCAATTTACAGCATATCACAACTTACAATTTCCTTCAAACCATGTACACCACCTTATCATTATAACATCTTGTTACCCAAAGTATGGTATAACATAAGGGCATCCAATAATTACCAATATCTTAAGACTCCCAAAATTTCCAAGTTCTCCCTTAGCTAACCACATAATTCGGCTCCTTATCCATGTTCTCATAAAATATCTTATATTGCCAACTAATCGTCATTAAAACTTTTATAATACTGTTGTACTATCGTTCCATAAGCCATTTCCACCTGCATGTTGTTTCATCCATACTCAATGTTTTCGCATACCTTCACACTTGAGTGCCATAAATTTACAAACCTACTTCGGTTGCGTCAAGTAGTTAGATTGTGCTACATATTGTCTTGTAACTAGCGACTAGCCATGATTGGGTTGCTCTTTTCTCCTTAGGTTCAGAACAAATATTAGTTACTCATTCCAAGAGTATAAGATCCTAATACTTTTACACTCCTTGCACTTCAATAGGGATTTTGTACGATTCCCAAATCATCCCTACTCTCCTTGCCATTAGTTTCTCCAAGATTGTCTTCCCATAAGGGGACTAGTTGTGGCTTTACTTTGCTTGTTTTCCCCAATTATATAACTACGAATGAACTTAGGGTTTATTGCAATTACGTGCTTTAACCCAAGAAGTTCATGCATCCTTTCTCCTTAGTTAATTCATCTATAAAATTGCTAGGGTCCACTTATCAAGGAGATTGTCATTTATCATTTTAGTCCTTATCTTCAGGGTTATACAACTCTGGCTTCTCTACGTTGCTACAAGGATTGTCTAACGAATGCTCTTAATAAGCAACCTAGCCTAACCACACGCTTAAGGCACCTATTCATTAGGATAGGTTAATGCTTCTTTCTAATATTCGCAAGAGTACCTCTTAACTCTTCTTCATTGTTGTCTCAAATGGTGGTCGGGGTCCTCAAACCACCAAAATTATCACATAGCTTAAAAAAAAATTTAACTTGAGTTGTCGCTATCTCAATTATCTTGTTTATTGCACCTTCATCTTATGTCTAACTAGCTTGCTTGACTTACCAAGTCAAGAACATAACTTGATGGATGGTATTCTCTTAGTTACCCTCAGAGGTATTTTATTGTAGAATTAACTCCTTCTACTTGATTTGCTTAGGGCAATAATTGCATTTGGGTTCCAATCGAATGGTAACCTTATAAGTACTAATGATCTAAATTTCATTTATTAAATACCGAGAATATTTATAATTTTAAAAATTTTGTAGCCTTTGGGGTCTTAATATGCCATAAACATTATGACTAATTAGTTTCAAATTTCAGGGCTTTTAGTGACCCTTGGAACCCCTTGAATTGATATACATTGATCTGATGATTTTAGAAGAATTTTCACTTATGTTTACACTTTGTTATTTCGCAAGTTTTCCACCTAGGTGTTATACTTCAAAGCCATAGTTTAGTTCAAGTAAGTTATAAATGTAGCCCATGTTCACCAGTGTATGAACCTAGGGCTCTGATACCAAAATGTCATGCCCAAACTTTTGGGCAAAAACACACACAACAATTTTTTATTTTTTGAACACTTAATTACATGCAACCTATGCTTAATTAGACGTGACAACTTAACAGGTTGCTCCAAGCAGAACCTTAAATTATAATAAAAAGTTTTTCTAACGTGAGCGATGAATAGAACAAATTTATCTAGAAGCCTTAGGTTTCTATGAAACTCCTAGACGACAAAGTTAGGATATTCCTAACATAACAAATTATGATAACTCCTATAATCAAATGGAACAAAATGAATTTATAAGGACAATAATATATTCACATCGAATGTCCCCTTTATTACAGTTGCAATTTATAATTCTAAATTAGATTAACTTCTACTAATAGGCATTAATATAATTACTTGATTCAATAATAATTATTTATCTCCTAACAAGTTTCCATCATCCATGATAATACATCCTTCCTTTATAACTTGATTAAATCTTGCGTCTATAAATTAATTATTAATATGATTTTAATGTAATAATATTAATTAATCAAGCAACTAAAAACTAAAGTGTCAAACGTTAAAATGTTAATCGCTTTATTTAGTATAAGATTCCATCTAGGCTAAAAGAGTTTGCAGACCAAGGTCTCAGACTTATTTTTGAATATATATATATATATAATTCCACCACGATATCCTCTTCCAAGAAATTATTATTATCTCATCAATTAATATATAAATTCATTAAGCACAAATCTCTATTTTAGTTAACAAGAGATATTAATAATCTCAATTAGTCTTTTAATTACATGAAGCATTAAGTATATCAAATCTATTATTATTTTTTTTTTTTTGACTATTAACAACTTAATATTTAATGAGCGTTAACTATAATGTGTTTGAAATACATTAGAGGGTAAAATGACCTTTAATAGCATTTGCTTTATAACACCGGTTAATGTTGACCAAATAAATAATCCCCTAAGGTCAAAATATCAACAAGGCACTTATTAAATTTATGTTAACAAAATAATTACAACCCTGTAATTTTCAACTTAATCTTGCAATGATTATATATATGTATATATACATACCTATACGCTTACATATAGCGTGTATGTCGTATATATAATTTTGAAAATACCATATCTAAGTTTACTCTTATAATTTCATATATATAAACATTTAAAATGTATATATATTTATAACTACTTAAATTCATACAATTTACGAATTTAAATTAAATCGATTACTACCCAAGTAAACCAGGGATACCCTATTCAAAATTCGAATAGGGTTTCCCCCTTTTTTCTTTCTTCATAAGTTTTGTTTTTATTTATTTATTATGCAAACCCTAACCTGAAATTGGGTTAGGGTTGCTTATGACATATATCTTTTTTTTTTTTTTTTTTTAAATGCCACCAAACAACCCTAAGCTATTCATGTGTGTGTGTTGTTATTGCAGGTGGCAAGGGAGGAAGGCAGACTTTCCACAGTAGCCATGGGGGAGGGGTTTTGTGTAGGTGTGGCGGTGGAGGAGGCCATGGGGGCTCCCCGTAGGGACGACCGTAGCCGTGCCTCTAGGTCGCATCCCACAGAGGCGGCCTTGGCCGTACTGTGAGGCGTGGCCCACAGCCCAGTTGTGCCGTCATTGTGGGGCGCCGCCCACAGTGGGGGCCGAAGCCTCCCAAGTGTGCGTTGCGGCCCACAGTGGTGACTGTGGCCGTCGCTGGGGGTCGACACCCACTGTGCGGGGGGGCTGCCCTGCGGGGGTTTCGTAGGGGCTGAGTCCTCCTTTTTTTTTGTTATTTAATTTTTTTTGTTAAAATTTTTATTTTATATTATTTTTTTTAAAATATATATATATATATAGGTATATATGTATATAAATGTATATATATATGTATATAATATATATATAATATTTATGTATTTATGTATATAATATATATACATATATATGTAGATATATTTATATATGCATATTATATATATATAGTTACCTTCAAAAGTATATTTATATATTTGATATTTTTAAATATACTTTTGATATTTTAGGGCACGATTTAATATGTAAATATATGATTTTTTTTAAAACCAACTTGCAGGATATTAACAAAATAATGATAGTAAAAAAAAAACAGCAAGTTTATTTGTTTATTTTTTTTGTTTTATCAAGATCATCACTTTGATAACTTATAAACAGATTTATTTAAAATTTTCAGATTTAAAACAATGTATTTTCTCTTCTTTTTTTTTAAATGCCATGCAGCTAAAATTAGAGATAGACTAATTAACCCTAGATTTAGTTTCTGCAATTAAGTAAAAGGAAAAAATTAAATAAATTTAAGCAACAACTATATTAGACGAGAAATCATTGAAATAAATCTTAGAGATATGCATGTTAAATTTATTAAACCGTGATATGTATTTGGAAATAAATAATCAGAACTAAATTCAAAATTTTTTTTTACTAACATGCAAGCTTTCTACTTTACTCATTTCCCATTTTTTCAATATGCATAAGAAGATAAAATGATCCTTTATTTTCAAAACTAACATGCATACTACAAATATTATTTCAGTAACTATAGGGAACTTAATTCAAGATAAACTTTTCATTTTTTTTTGCAACAAAGTAATACTTAATAAGAATAATGCATTTCTTCAAAGTGTGTTTAAAATACAATATAGCCAACAATACAAATGGGTGATATACCCAACTAGTCTCTCATTTCTATTAAATGAGGACTTTAAATAAAATAGATACATTTTCTTTTTAAGGTAAATACAACATATATCTTTTCAATTACATTGCTGCAACTAAAATAGGATATCCCATTCCCTCATCTTTTTCTGCAAATCAAGTAAAAACCAACAACTTTCAAACTTGTCCTTTTTCTTTTCTTTCCAAGCAACCTGTAAATAAATCATAAGGTTTTGACCATGGAGAGCTCACCTCCCAGCCTAGGCTTACTAGAAGCCACCCCCGAGCTTGGAGAACCAAGCCCTAGACAGGTTACACACATGCAAACACAACAAGCAAGGGGAAAATATACAACAAACACTTTCCCAACCAAGGCTATACTTCATCACAAAATGTGATGTTCTTACACGGGTGGTAGGGGACCAAATACCTTGAGGAGACTGCAAGAATAGTAGATCACAAAGCCACCTCATGGAAAACAAAAATATATCATAAGTTCATAATCCCCACATCCTTATGCCCCCCAAGGCATTTCATGTCACACTTTCTCCCCTTATGACCCCCAAATGCATAAATGAGGCCATGCAGCAAGGGTCAGATATACACCCCTTGAGTTCACTCTCATAAAAAGAGCCTCTCACTCGAGGGCTGTCAAACTTCTACCACCCACAAGACCATCCTACTCTCCCAAGAGTAGGAGATCTTGGTTACTCCCAAATCACAAGAAAATGCATAAAAGAAGTAACAGATAGATCACATAATAATTTTCACAAAGGAAAATACAAGAAACAACTTTTACATACAAGCCATTTTTCCAACATAAACATGCAACGTAAAAAGAAACCAAAAAAGAGAGGATAATCCAACCTTCAATCTGCCCAAAGGTTTGCTAGAACTAGTTTGAGGATGAGCAGCCCAAATCCACAAATCTTCCTTCTACACTTAGCCAAAATTCTATCCCAAAACTAGTTTTTTTCAAAATTGCATGATCTCCAAAAATGGAGAGTGGGTGATTACCCACAAAATCTCTCATCCTTGCCTAAGAAGACCTCTGTGAGAGTTCTCACAGGTTTCTAAAACTGAAAAAGGAAAAGGTAAGAAAAAGATCAAAAAGGATCTCTCATCAAAAGGGAAGGTTATCTAACCTAGATGGCACCTTCTAATTTCAATTTTCGCTCACCTTAGGAAACTCACTTTTTGAGGTGACTAAACAGTCACATGGGAGTAGACGCATGCCTAAAAATACTCCTAACCCATAGGTATACCTTATGGGCTTTAGGAAACACCTTTAAACTACCCCTAGGATTCCATTTGACCCCTTATAAACCCATCTGAAGTTAACTTTCGGGTCAAACCTGAGTTGACCACTCCAAAGACTCTCTACCCAAGGAAATTATAGAACCACATTCAAATGTTTGAAAAAGCTATAGTTGAAAAACTCCCTCCAAGAGACAAGTCAAAAATCAAGACATAAATCAACACATGTGTCAAGTGACAATAAAATACATTACAAAATTACACATTAAATTTGTCTCTTGTTGGATTTACACAAATTAATAAATTTAATTTAGCACACATGCAACATTTACTTTCACAAATAAAATACGATACATACAGGGTGTTGTCTCTCCAAATAGACAACCCCTAGCTTTACGAACGTACACATGTCTAGGTTTGGTTCTCCATAATATTTCCATGGTCACATGGATAATTTTCCTGCGCATGTCAATTATACATTATTAATTCCAAATAACCTCATATAAAATTAAGCACATGAATAAGAATACACATCAAACACTCTGCATACAATTTACATTTAAACAAATCGCTATATCTTATATCCAAATAAATCCACATAAGCAATTATCATAATCCTCATAATTTTGATCCATACATAAGACATGAATCCTATTTCTATCATCATAGTAAGGTCCTGCAAATCCAATAATGACATACATCATCTCAAAGTTATCCTATTCTAGAATCATATAAAGTTATGTATTCATAACACATCAAAATGTACACCTCAAGGTGAAATGATTCTGTAACCTGGTTCAAATTACTTTTCTCACCAATCTATCCTTCTAACATAGCCCATCCTATTGAATTATAGCATTTATTAGTAAGGTCAACCATGGTCAACTGAGTTAACCAGAGCTTGATCGGGGAGGGGCTTTACAAAAATCACCCTGGATAGAGCCTTGTTGGCAACAGATGTTTATAGCCCTGATGAGGTTATCACTATAACCTCTCAAATATTGCTCCATTGCCAGCAAACGTCTATAGCCCTGATGGAGTTACTCATATATTCCCATAGCCAAGATTTTATTTGCACTTTTATGTAGATATTTCAGTTATATATCTTTTCTCTTTTTCCTTGATATGTAAATAGGCATAGCTCTTTTTTCTTTTCTTTTCTTTTATTCTTGCCTTGGTTTGTAAGAAATGATAGCTACATGGGTGTGATGATTACAGTGGCGCTGAAGTAGAATTTTGGATTTTTCACTAGACTTATGATCAACTAGGTATCTATAATGATTTAGAGCAAATGATTAATGTGTATGATATAGCAATTGAGAGACTTCAGGTAACAAGGCACAATAGTGAAACTTCTACCCAGCTATAGACAAAGCTTAACCACAAGGTGATGTTGAAAGTGAGTGACCTTAGGTTTTAAAAAACTTCATGTACGAGTATCTAAGAAATGAGTTGACCTTTGCTTCTTTCATGTGCAAACGGGTGATTAACTTAGGACAATTATCTTGTTTTTATTGATGTAGCTATATGCTAGTGCAATGCAATGTGTAAGCTATAATATATAAATGCTCTTATGATGTGTTAGACATTGTTTCTGCTAGGATATGTTGGCATTGATGTCAACATATTCTTGTGTCTTGGTGTTGCAGAGAGTTGTTTTGTGATCTGGTGATTGCGGTGAGTTGATATAGTTAGTTTGTCTATTTGGGATGCTGAATCAACTAGAGATACTTCATTCTTTATTGATTTCATGATGTTATGTGGTGATTTGATCAAGTTGTGGATTTTGGTATGAAGATTGTTCTTATGTGTTTAGTGTTGCAGTGTTCTGGTATTTGATCTGTTGTGCTCCAGTATGATCATATCTTTGGTTGCAGATTTGGGAGTGTTTTGGATGTTCATGTGTATCTTCATTTCATATGGTTCATGATTTGGTGCTCCGCAAGCTATCTTTCTATTCCAAACTGTTGATGTTGAGTGTTAGCATGTTGATTGATGAAGATTTGATTAAGTGGTGTTGGTGCAGCTATTGCGGATGGTTCTAATGTGCTTGTTGGTGTTTCCTGATCATGTCCTATTTTTCTTGATGGTCTACATTGATCCTTGTGTGTGTTATTGAATATCTTATGGGTCCGGTGATATTCTTCATGTTATATGGTATTTTCGGTGGTGTAACATGTTGCGATTGATCTTGGCAAGATTTATGATGGTGTTGTGTATTCGAGGAGTTGATTTAGGTCCATGTTATGTTGTCTATATCATTGTGTTGGTCTAGTGGTTGATTTGTGTATCGTGTAATGTAATTTTGTAATTAGGTGTTGAGGGTTTGGTCGACCTTGCAGTCAAGGTTGATGATAGTGGGTTTGTTTGCATTATCAGAGAGTGGTATATGCATGAATAAGTGAATTCATCTTTTAGTGTGAAGTGTTGAGAAGAGATTGTTGTAGGACAGACAAAAGAGCTTAACTGGAACTATCATCAGGCATTAGTTGATTCTATCTTTGTAGTTCATCTTAACCAGATTGTAGTCTGAATATTATTGTAAGGTAGTGAACCTTCCCTAAGGGTTGGAGCCTTCTGGGTTATTGTATTTTGAGCAAGGATCTCTAGGCAGTGTTCTTGAATGCATGTGCATTCCCCATTGTAATATTTACACATACTACTACATAGTATTATCTCATTGTGGGTAGGTTCCCATCATGGTTTTCCCCTTAACCGAGTTTTCCACATTAAAAATATTGGTGTTATGTGTGTTGTTATTATAGTATTTAGCTTTATTCTTGTTGTAGTTGATCAGATCTGAGATTGTGCTTAATTTATTCAATCTGGTGAAAAATATTTCACCCCCCCTTCCAGAGATTACTTTAGTGGCAAATATTCGCTAATGGTGAATTTTTCACGTCAGCAACTTGGGAAATGGTGAATATTTTATACCGACTAGGGGTGGCCATGTCGCCAGAATATTATCAATTTCCGTCAAAGTCACGGCCCAATCACCATATGTTTTATGCAATTAAATGTTTCTATGCGATGATTTCGCTAATACAATATATGGTGGACACATGGTAAATTTATTTTTTTTCACCTACACTCTTCGAGGTTGCTTTAATAGACAACCATAATTCGCCTATAAGCATGTGAAGATTTGTTAGCCAGGAGGACCCAATTCGCTCAACATTTTGCCGACACGTGTCTCCATTCACCCCAACTTTTTCCAACTATATTGTATTTGCCAATTATTTGGACGACCTATAATCACCTCAAAAATTACATAAGTCATATTTGGACGACCTTAATCACCTCAAAAATTACATAGGTCATGTTATAGTTACACGAGATTTGCCAAATATTTGTACCATATAAAATTCCCACGGAATTTGCCATATAAGGATTGGTATAAATACATGCAAAGATCAGATCTATCTCAACACAATTTGATAGGTTCTAGGCTCTGAATTCTAATCAATAGCGAAGTTTTAGACCAAGGAAAATCATTGTTGTTGACTGCATTGATGACTACTAGTGACCTAAAGGTGAGCGATCATATTTTTGAAGTGTTATAATATTATTCTAAATTTATCTATATTTGTTTGCATTGTTGAGTTCATTTTTATTCAGTGGTGACCCATCAGTGCCAAGTAGTCAGGACTCAGGGGGGACATTCAGACCCCAGACATCTAGATTGTAGGTCATACGGCCAATGAAACATATATTATACATTATAGTCTATTATTGCTTCTTCAACAAATTGATATTTTTTTGGCAGCCTTTATTTAGTTGGAGATGTTGAATAGGAAGAGGGGTAGGAAACCTAAATGTGGGGAAGGTCATGAGAGGCCAACAAAAAGCAGAATGTTGTCTTCATACTTTGGCATTGGAAAAGATTGTGGTGAAAATCAGGAAGGTACATCATCACAAGTACAAGTACAAAATTTACCACCTATACCGCATGTTGAAGATGGTGGCAAACCTGATATCTCAGACCAGGATGATCTTGAAGAAGATTATCTGGTAGATGCCCAAGTTAGCCGGAATGATATAATCAACTTGGGTGATAATTCTATTGATGATAATGCACGGAAGGGGAAAAGAAAGCCATATCAAAAAAGGGTGAACCACAATCAAAAAAGGATCGGGAGTGGGATATGTCAGCGAGGAATTTTCAAATTAATTGGGCATCAAAGTATCCATTCATTGAACCAATGGAGAATCCAATTGAAGGCGAGCCTCTAATAGAATGCAGGTGTAATATTTGCACTTGGAAACATAACAAGGAAATTAAGTTGCAGCTAAAATTTGACACCATAGAAAAGCATATGGGTAAAGTTTATGAAAAACAAATGATAGACGGGGTTGAAAAATCAGTGATAAGATGGAAAACCAAGGAGGAATGTAAGCATGTGAGGAATTTTGAAGAGTATTATTTCCATGGGAAAATACAGATGAAGCCTGCTGAAGTTAAAGGTTCTATTGAAGCTAGTTTTGGAAAAGCAATGCAAATAGAACAATTGGGAAAAGGTGTTCAGTTAAGCATTGTTTTTTATATTTTGAGAAGAGGGCGTGCTATGACAAATTTCCTATCAATTAGTGGTTTATTACACTTTTTGAAAGTTCCTAACTATCCTAATAGACACTGGTTAGTAAACAGTGGATGAAAATGGGCAAGTTGTCTTTCTAAAGTTGAAAAAGAAGATGTAAAGGAAAAAATAAGAGAGTCAAACTTTATTGCATTTTCTATAGATGAAGTTACGGCAGTAGACAATATTTCATGGGTATGCATGCATGTTTATACTATAGAGAATCATACCCACCAACCTCATTTACTAACTGTTGCTAAAATGAAGGAGAGTGCAACAATGGAAAATTTATTTCAACTAGTAAAGAGAAGTTTAATTGAATATGGAGGTATGGATGACATGACAGTAGCCAAAAAATTGGTTTGTGTTGGAGCAAATGGAGCTTCAGTAATGCAAGGTCACAAGAATGGTCTTTGTATAAAGATTGAAACATCATTTGCACCATGCATTACTGCAATTCACTGCATGGCTCACAGAATGAATCTAGCTTTTGGAATTGTGAGCAAGTTTGCTTCAGTTAAAAAATTTGAAATTTTAATCAGAGAGCTCTACTCACACTTTTGTCCAAGTCCCAAGTGATTTATAGAATTTCAACACTTTGTTGATGGAATAACTGATGGGAACAAGATTCTCAAGGACAATGACACTAGATGGATCTCTTTGGATGGTCCAGCATATCGAGTGTTTTCAGAATATCCATCCTTGATTGGACTATTTCACACAACTCATGACGAATCAGATCAACCAAAATTTCCTGACCTTCTTCGAAGGTTAAGTAATTTAGAGACACTCTTAACTTTAGCAACTCTTTTGCCCATGCTAGAAGAAATGAGGAATATTATGAAGGATTCCCAAAAAAGAGCTCTATATATTGTAGAATATGCTACCCTACATAAGATGACATGCATGACCCGCAACAATCTCTATCAAAATCAACCAACACTATCTGATGAAAAATTTGTTAAGTGGCTGACACTCACAGATTTGAACAATCCTGATAACTTTTTACAAATTGATGTAGACAGGGAGGTATGTGCCAATGTATGGGGAGTTGAGATACCAATGCACTTCTATGCCACGGTCGACCCCAAGGAACCAGAAAAGTGCCCTAGGAAGCAACTAGAAAGAGTTACAAGGGAAGATTTCGACAAGATTGTTGAAACTGTAACTACTTCTGTGAAGAAAATTGCATATGATCTTTCCTCACAAATTAGAAGTAGATTTCCTCCTAACAAACCTCTTGAAGCCATGTCTATTGTGTTTCCTCATTATTGGAGCTTCAACATTGCATCTGATTTTCAAAGTAAGCTACTGATTTTGATAAAACAATTTTGTATATCTAGAGAATTGAATGGAGTAACTATAAATGGAATATTAGATGAAACTCATCTTTGAGAGCAATCATCTCGTTTTGCATACACTATGAGAGAAAAATATGTCAAAATAGAGAATCCCAATGAAGAGGGATTAGTAACAAGGCTTTGGAAAATTATAGCTGAGAACACAGCGTTGCATGATTCAATGCCAGAATATTTGAAGCTTGCTGATTTATGTCTTACCATGATATTGGGTTCGGTGGAAGATGAGAGAGTTTTCAATGCTTCAGGGTTCTTAAAATCAAAGCTAAGAAACAAACCAAACAAAAATTTGGAAAATTGCTTGAGGCTCTATACATCTAGGTATGATGTCCATACTTTTCCTTAGGATAGGGCACTACAAATATGGAGGTCCAAATGTGAAAGAAGAGGTTTGGGCAACACTTCAAACCAAAGTGCCAGTGGGACTATTGAATCATGTACTAGACCTACTGGTAGCATTGTGATGCAGTTTAATGAAGGTATGCAGACTTAGAGTGAAGAAACCATAAACAAGAATCAAGAAAGTTCTGAATTTGATGAGGATGAATGGCAACTGTAAGAGATTGGTATTTATTAATCTTATTATTGTATCTCATCATTCATATTACAAAAGCATATTACTTTTTGCAATTAGAATTTAATATTGATTTGTAATTGTATTTTTCAACTTTCTATTTTTAGATTTAAAATAGCATAAAAAAGACCATAATGTGTTTATTGATAGAGAGATGTTTATTGTGTATTTAGACATGTTTGAGTCTCAAATCTGTGTGATACATTTCAGAACCATATGATAGAATTCATTCAATAGTAATACACATGTCAAGAACTTAGATTTTAATTAATTCTTTCAAAATGTAGCCATATGATACAATTCATTCAATAGTAATACACCAATTTGTGTGATTCTCCATGCAAATTGCAAAAGTGAATACAAAGTTTCAGAACCCTTTGCAAATGACCCTGAATTCCCTTTTATAGAAACAAGAGAGCAACAACAACTCCTATGTGATTCTCCAATGTCCATGCAAAAGTGAATACAAATTTTTAGAACCCTTTGCAAATGACCCTGAATTCCCTTTTATAGAAACAAGGGAGCAACAACAGCTTCAGGTCGAATTGCAAGTTTGCAACATGTGAAGACTCAACATCAAAATCACAAACTCAACACAGATTTATATGGTCATCACAGGCCGTATTAGCAATTTAACCTCTGCTACATGTCTGATGTCTCTTGTTCAAAAAACAGAGTTCAAAATTAAATATTAATTCACACCATGACAAATTAAAAATAGATAATAGTAGTGCCTAAAACCTTGTAATCAAAAATAGAGAAATGCATAAATGTTAAAGCAAGGAAGAATTTGAGAATACAAATTTACTGGCTCAAATTTTGCACTGTGCATCATAGATTCATAGGTTGGATTAGCAAAATAGCAATAGCGAGTACTGGTTTTTTCCTATTCACAAAACAAAGTTATTTCAAGCGATGCCAAATTCCAAACAGAAAAAACATAAAACCTTGAAATTAAGAGTAAAAGAAGAAAATTGTGCAATACATACTATGATTCTTAAGATTTTTGTGCTAGTTTTTGTAGGGTGCTCCACTCTTCATCTGATGGAAGGTCAATATTCTGTAAACTATGGAAAGTCAACTGCAACTTTGTCAACATTCCATATTTAGAAGATTGACTTGACATCACTATTTCATCCAATACCGAATTTAGAGTTGTAAATGGTTGGATGAATTCCAAAAAGCTTTGGGGAGTTGTGTCCTTAGGAAGCAAGTCTAAATCAGACTTCATTTTTATCTCCATTATTTTTTTGTAATCTTCTTTTCCAATGAATTTATTTGATGGGTCAATGGTCTTAGGCAAACCAAGTTTAATCAAATTATTTTTCTTTTCTTGCAGCTTCAATATCTTTTTTCCACAATTTTCCATAACTTCTGATGTTTCCCTTAGTTTCTAACATTTTTGAATGATAGATGGTGTCTTAACTGTGGCATCAATGCAGCTCTTAATTCCCTTGGATGCCAAGTAGTTGTCACTGGAACTGTAGACTACTTGCATAATCTTTTTTAACATATCCTCTTTTGAATAAACATGTATGCTCTTCTCAAAGTGCCATTTGATTTTCATATAAATTACTCTCAGACTTTCATTCAATTCAAACCATTCACACAACTTGTCACTCCTCTGCAATATTTGCCACCAAATGTTTTCTTGTATATACTTCGTTGTATTTTTCATATTATCTTTCGATCTATCCTCCAAAGTTTTTATTTTATCATTTGCAATGTGCAGGTCTTCTTTCATTTGTGCACATTTTTTTCTTTCTTCCTCTACTTCCTCTTGCAAATGTTTTTCTTTTTCCTTCCCATGATCCAATAGGTTCTGTATTTTTCATTTCGGCGGCAACAAACTCATAACTTTTGTATAATTTTTGAAAATTGGCTCCTTCGTCATCAATTTTTTTACTGATTTTAGCCAATTTTTTTGTTAGGTCCTTCAATTCTGCATCCATCTTCTCCTGCTCTGCAATTTCTACTACAGAGCCCAATTTTTTAATCCTTTTCTATAAATCATTGCACTTGTTATCTGCTGCTTTCCTCCATGATTTTTCATTTTCTAGGTGTGCCTATAAATTTTCTATTTGTTTCTCCACTTTATTTTTTTCTCTCTCCATCTTTACCAGTGAAGTGTAGACCACTTCGTTAGTCCTTTTTGACACACTAATTTTGTCCACATTATGTACTTTGGAGAAATCCATTTGGAGGGTGCTAACTTGAAATTCAGAGGGATCTATCTGACTGTGTGGTGGATTTTTATCTTTAGTTAGGGTCGGGGGCATAACAACCATGAACTCCATCATATCTTTCTGTGGGTCATATATTGGAAATACCTTGTTCCTTGCAAGTTGTTTGTTAAAAACTTTAGTCAGGGAAACCCTATGAAATGCTTTCTTTTTTTCTTTATTTACTTTTATTGTGTGTTCATATTTTTCATAGTAATCATGAAATTGAAAATCTGGGCTTGCTAAAGCAATTGAATGTTTAAAAGGTGACATAGGAATACTAGAGGCTCCAGTTCCACTTATTCCTGTGGTTTTAACTAATGCTTGACTAGGATTACCAACAACAATTCCTGATCTTGTCCCACTCCCACTGACACTTTCATGTGTAGTTTTCATAATCTTTTTAGGTGTGCAATATGAAGCTACAAATGATTGTTTTGTAGTGTTAGTGGCACTTGATATAGGATTCTAAATAGTATGAGTATCTACCACTAGTGGCCTCTTGCGAGATATATTTTGTTGTAACCCTTGTCCAACAACAAGACAACTAGTATCAATAGTAGTACCCATGCCAAGCCCACCAATCACAGCGTCACTTGACTGAACAATAATGGGAATTCTATCCCCAGATTCCCCACTTGTGGCAGTGGCACTTGATTCACCACCAATGGGAATACCATGATGTGGTGGTGGTTGTGGATTTGAACCTGAAATAAATGTAGGTGGACCCTGAGGGTAATGAGTAGTACCTATCCGTGATGAATCTGAAGAATCAAGTCCAATGACTGGTTTAATAGGAGCTTTTGATTTTGACTCTGATGGAAGTTGTACCTGAAGTGGATACCAAATGCCCTCTCCTCTGGCACCTAGACCACCACCTTCAAAACCCATTTTTTCCACAATTCTTGCCTCTTTGCTATATTTTTCTTTCATGGACTCATTGACTGCACCTAATAATTTAGGGACTGTAGCAGTTGTTGGAGTGGGATCAACCTCATACTCATCATCATCTTCACTCCTGTCATATGTTGTTATGGGATGCTCCATATTCCACAATTTTCTAAAATCTCCATCCTTGTCGATGGTCTCAAATTATGCACTGGTCTTTGGTTCACCGAGATTCTTCCTCATAGTCCAAAAATCATTTATTTTGGTTTGAGTCCAAAAAATCTCTTTGCATTCTTGCAGAATTGATTTGGGAATAGATTTATTAGATGGATTAGCATATTTTTGGTAGAAATTGTAGGACTTCCTATTTTGGATGCCCTGGCCCTCCTCTATTGTCCTTTGTGTGTGCAATGCCATAATTTGTGATGAAATTTCTTCTGTTGAAATGTTATTGTCAGCTGCAATTTTCTCCATCTCTTTTTTAACCTCATCCCAGGAGTCCATGTTTCTAAGATTTTCTAGCAATGGTTTACTTTCATGTTGACATAATGCGAAAGAGTTTCCATTTTTCTTAAGCCTTCTTTGAACTACACCGATTGGATCATACTGCCAAAGACCCTCATCACCAAAGTTAAAAACTATCAAAAAATCATGTGCCACATTGAACTCTTTTCTCTCAAATGTGAACTCTCCACATGAGAAAGGCAAGGAAGGAAATATGCTCTTCTTTTGCTGACCATGGAAGTGCCTATATGTGATCTTCAATTATCATACATACTCCAATGCAAATACCCTCTTTGTCACATGTATATGAAGTCTGTATGGTTTTACTGTCGATCCGTAAAACCTTAACACAGTGAATTCTTCCATGAAGAACCAGTCAGCCAATTCTATTTGACTTCCAAGTTGAATGCAATCTCTACAAGACACATGCAACCTAGGCATTGGAGTGCTTGTAATTTCATTATACATTGGTGCCAAAAAGAAGTCTACAAAATGGTTGTAGTTCTTTCTGTTATCATGCATCCTTATCTTTGGTGTCCACTCATATATTGGACACTTTCTTCTCTTCCCAGTCTTCTCATCAATCTTATAGTTCACAATTTGAAGCTTGTTGGTCTCGAATATTGCACGATACTTGGATAGAAGGAGATAGCACAAGTAGGATAAGAACCTAAATGTCTTACAAGAACCTTTTTTGATCATTAGTAATTATTTTTGCATGGATTGAACAATGTGCTCAATAAAATTATATCTTATTGGCTAACCTACACAATGGATATTATAAATCATTTCAAGAAGGCTTGCACCCACTTCCCTATCATTTTCCAATCCCAGGCAAAATGATAGCAAGGAAATAGTATCCCCAACCCATGGAACAAAAATGTTACAATCATAAGGAGGCTTATGATTCTGATCCAACACAATACCAGTACCACTCTTTATTAGAGCTTTGATAAATGAATCTTTGTGACTTGGATCGAGTCTCTCATAATTCCCTACTAGCTTTCCAAGGAAATAGTAAATTTTGCCCTGCATGTATCTGTTGCCTTACTAGACAATGCATATCTAATATCTATGATATGCTTTTCATCATGGATAGTAGGGTCATAAATATCATGGTATTCATCAGTGAAACCTGGTGTTTTAACTAGTTCGGTTAGGTACATTTTGTTTTTCACTTGGCTTTCTATTGAACTACTGCTTCCTATTTTCCCCATTGTTGTTATTGTTAATAATTCAAAATAATGCTAGATAAAAACCTGACAATGCTAACCCTCAAATTGGACCATGATATTTAAAAAAGCAAAAACGGCGGGATGTAGGTGTTCTAGATTTTACCTAGAATTTCTACTTCACTAAATTGGCGCAGAAAGTCTCTATTACAATTTGCATTCCTTAATCTAGTAGTTGTTTCTGCATCTCCCTCGATTTACAAGATTGTACATGAAATGAAATATGATTATGATTTACGAGTCTCTTATTTTGAAAACTTTGAAAAAGTACAAAAGTAATAACTAAAGGGCAAAATATCTAGAATCATGTTGTAATTTTATTAATTATTATTAATAACTATTCGATGCCAAAGGACAAAACATTCATTACTTCAATATAAATTCCGAGGATATATTAAATGTAAAATGTTCAATTCTAGGCAAAGTTCTCACAAATGTGTTCACTTCCCACATTCAGGTCGAAATCCACCCTAAGTCGTTGATCTTTGCTCATCCAATGAACAATGGTACCTGTTGTCAGATGTCATGGGTCCCATGACTTCTACCATTTTTTGGGCACGTCACCATACTTGTGTGACTTTACAGGTCTATTTTTTAAGTCTGTTTAATCATTTTAAACTTTTTCCCTAAAAAGAGCTTATTATATTTAATTAAATTTAAAACGTTTCAATTCCAAGCGAAGTTCTCACAAATGTGTTCACTTCCCACATTCGGGCTGAAATCCACCCTAAGTCATTGATCTTTACTCATCCAATGGATGATGGTACCTATTGTCAGTTGTCGTGGGTCCCATGACTTCTGCCAGCTTTTGGGCACGTCACCATACTCGTGTCACTTTTCGGGTTTGTTTTTTAAAGTTTGTTTAATCATTTTAAACTTTCACCTGAAAAAGAGCTTTATACACTTAATTATATTTAATTAAATTTAAAATGTTCAATTCCAAGCAAAGTTCTCACAAATGTGTTCACTTCCCACATTCGGGCCGAAATCTACCCTAAGCCATTGATCTTTGTTCATCCAACGGATGATGGTACCTGTTTTCAGATGTCGTGGGTCCCATGACTTCTACCATTTTTCTGGCATGTCACCATACTCATGACACTTTTCAGGTTTGTTTTTTAGGTCTATTTAATCATTTTAAACTTTCGCCTGAAAAAAGAGCTTTATAGACTTAATTATATTTAATTAAATTTAAAATGTTCAACTCTGGGCGAAGTTCTCACAAATGTGTTCACTTCCCACATTTGGGCCGAAATCCACCCTAAGTCGTTGATCTTTTCTCATCCAACGGACGATGGTACCTCTTGAGTGTTGTCAAATATCGTCGGTCTCATAATAAGAGAAATTTAAATTTTAAAGATGTGCAATAGTTTGAGATAACTATTAAATATAATGTTAATATTATTTGTAAAAATTTGAAATTCAAAAATAGTATAAAACATGAAACTTAGTTTCTAGAATAAAACAAATAACTAAATAAAAATATAAATTTTGATATACAATTTGAAAGGTAAAAGTTTAATATAAAAAAGAAAACATTCAATATTAAATCTAAAATATTAATTTAAAGTTTAACAAAATTCTTTAAAATATGTTTACGATATATAATTTTAAAAAATAGATTAAAAATATATATAAAAGTTCAACATAAATTTAGTGTAATATAAATTTTAATTTAATAGATAAATAAAGACTAAAAATATATATATAAGTTCAACATAAATTTAGTTTAATATAAACTTTAATTTAATATAATTAAAATAAGCAAGTTTAAGATCACCGTATTAAATTTATTTCCATTGTTTAACAAATAATTGAAATAACGTAGCTCATATACAAAAAGCATTTGAAAAAAATTAATTAATAAAAATAAAATAGAATTATAGAAAGAATTTTTATATCCATAAGACTCTAAGAGGCAAACTGAAACAAACTGGAATTTGAAAAATTATCATTAATATTTATGCTTTGGAAATTTACAATTTTTACGTCTCAAACTTGAGTCCCTCAAAAACTTAAAAGCCAAAATGAGTGAGCCACTAAGCCTGTTAGGTTTTGAGGACATAGGAAAAAAAAACTACTAGGGGCCCAGCGGGGCAGGGCTAGGGCATAGGTAGTGGATGGTTTACAACTTTTCCCTAAGAATCTGGCCCTCCTTCCATGTAGAATTCTTCAGACAACATAAGCTAAGACAATTCTTCAAGCCACATGTAGTTTGGAAAGTCGTCCAAGAGCAACCATTTCCAGAGGAAGTCCCTGCCAATCCACGCCCATTTCCTATGACGCATCAAGTGCTGTGCATTCAGGTTCAGGAGAAATAGTTGCCTAGCCACTGGCACTGTTTGGTCAGGGAGGAGAAGCTTGGATAATTCACTCGCCCAAGGGATCCCCACCCCTACTTCTGCAAGGACAACAACAGTAATGTCATCTCCAAGGAAGTCTTCCTTAAAAACCTTCCTCAACAACATTAGCATATCCACCTTGTCTCCTCTGAGGTCCAAAAGAGACGCTAAGAACTGAGATGTAATGTCTATGTTAACACAGTATCTATTTTCATTTTACAGAAACTCTCTGCCCAACATCATCTGCACAACCTCATTGGTGAATGACCCAACCTCCTTGTAGATTGATTGGAGGGTTTGGTCTTTAACGGAGCCCAGAAAGGCCCTCTGGTCCTTTGCAGAAATGCTTCTCAAGTGGATGGGAGTGTCCATCTTGAGAAAATAGATTAACAAATTAAACAACCTTAGCCTATAAACGTAAACCAGAGGAAGAATTTAAATACCGTGAGCTCCAACGATTTATCTACCAAATGGCAAAGGCTAACTGAAGATGAAAGAAGCAGAGATCGTATATAAATAAAGCTCTTGATTGTAATAATTACTTCTCTAACCATATTAATTGCTTTAAATTATTTTAAATCTTTCGTATCTTTGCAAATCTTTCCCATAAATGCATGAGTGTGTGAAATTGGAAATAGGTATAAACTAGTACCAAGTTGGCAAGTATCACATTGGAAGTAGTGGGGATAGAGTGGATTGTAGTAAGTGAATAGATATATATTAAATGACTGAAATTATCAATCGTGATTCGTGACATTTGATACGTGTCTATTGAATCCAATTCCATTCTGGGCACTTTCTGGTGAGCTGTGTTCTCTTCAGAAAATTGGGCCGAAATAAAACTTCAGCCATTGATCTACAATCATCAAACAGTTTAAAATCATTGATGAATTTTAGGTATGTGTCTCCTTTCATGTGTCAAAGAGGCCACACTTATTGATACATCGTACAGAGTCCAGACTCAATGTGATGTACTGATGTGATGTGATGTACCTTGTCTATTAATGGCAATGAATTTATGAAATCGCCAATAAATTATATATTTTTCCATAAATAACAAAATATTCGCCAAAACAAATTCAATAATTTTCAAGCGGTGGATAAAAATCACCAATACATTTAAATAATTTTTCCTTCAAGAGTAAAACTTTTCGCCCATACAATTATATATTTGTTCCTTTTAACAAAAATTATTCGCCTCCTACAATATATGTTTTCCCCATAGAACAAGGTATAATTCGCCAGAAATTAATGGAATTTTCATACCCTAGAAAAAAATCGCCAATACAAAATAATTTTTTGCCCTATTTTGAAAAAAAATTTCGCCATCCATATGAAAATTTTCCCCCAAAAATAATGTCTAATTAGCTAGGATTTTACATAGTTGCTCAGGGGGTGGTTTCTTAAAGTTATCCCTAGACGGAATTGACTGTATTTTTCTGCTCAGATCCAAAAAAACATACTTTATCAATTTCACCACTCTCTAAGGTCAAACACAAATTCAAATTTCATCAAATTCAAATCTTAAAATTAATTTTCATAAAAAGGTCCTAATTTTAGATCTACTTTTCCAACAAATTCAGATTTTACTTAAGAGACTTTTAATGGCAATTAATAAATTAGATTTACTTTCTCTTTCGCATGTGGTTACATTAATTTTTGCATATATTTATCATGTGTCAGATAAGAGTTTCTTCCATTTCCTATTGCTTCTCTTTCTTCATAGCACTTGGTCATATTGTGTTGTTAGGATTTCCAAATTATTAGATTTTAAAGCTTTCATGTATCATTTATGTTGCATTATGGTGATGTTGTTGACAACATGCATTTCCTATGTTAATCACCTTAAATCTCTTGTAGATCCTAAACCTAGAGATCCTAATCTATGTACCTCTCCTAGGGTATCTTGTGTGAAAGAAATGAGATCTAATGCTTTACCCAATAATCTTTCTACAAGAGAGCAAGCATTGGAAAGTAATATGGATCCATCTTCTTCTTTTACAAATACCCTTGAGAAAGGGGGGCAATATGATAACATTGACATTCTTACATCTTTAGCTCCTCCTTATTCTCCTAGGACCTATCTTCAACATCAAAGTCTATGTAAGAGGATGATGTCATGTATTTTATTCATGACCTTTCTCCTTGCAAAGAAATCACTAAAAATGAGCTTTTAGATGATGAAGCTATTCCTCCCCAATCTTCCAAAAAGGATAAGCTTGATAAAGGCAAAGATATTGTCATTTCACATGATACTCCTCTTTCATCTACAAATCCTTTTCTGCCTCCTTACACATCAGATTTCAAATAAATTCATGATCATTTTCCTCTATCTAGTCAATTGCAACATTCTTATAGTCATGGCTTTCATATGATTACAAAACAAGGTTTTAAAGGACAAGGAGTTGGGAAATTTGAACATGGAATTCGTGTCCCTATAAATCCTCCTACACAAACTACTACAAGAGGCCTAGGAAGTGGTACCCCTCTTTCTATGGACAAATTCCTTAGACTTCAAAACTTTAAAGATTGCCTTAAAAAAAAAAAATCAAGAGAGCCCGCAAGAATGCTTCTTCTTCAAAGCGTCCTTTTTGTTCATTTCATCAAACCCATGACCACAATGTTGATGATTGCCCTGATTTTTAAAAATATATTCAAGATGGCATAGAAAGTGGCAAATTTAGAATTGTGGATAATGAAACTCCTTCTTCTAACAAACCCTCTTCTTCATGGGAAGACGATATTTACCATCCTAACAGATTAGCTGGAAGAATCTATCAGAGGTTGTAAAATGACAAGAACATTTCCTTTCCTTCTCAAAATAAATAAAAAAATCTTAGCCAAGTGAAAGGTATATAATATTGCATTTTTCATGATTTATATTCACATTCTATTGGAAAATGTTATGTATTTAAGAAATTTGTTCAACTACAATATGATCTTGCATGCATTTGTCTCACAAAATATCTAGTTGTATTTCTTGGTAAAAACATTGTGCCTTAGCACTTCCTTTCCCTTCATGTTTCTCTTCACCCTATGGCATAATTAGCCCATTTCATGGGACCTCTTTATCATTAGTGGTGGTATTGTTTCACTTTAACACACTTTGGGGCAGCAACATGAAGTCCATTTTTCTTCTTCTTTCTATACATTTATCTCTATCTTGATGCATTATTCATTACTAGATCTCTTTTCTTCCATAGGTTTATTCTTATGTGAGAATATAATTGTTCTTTGGTTTCCCTCTTTTCTTGGAGAGGGGCATCTTTAATGAATACCACACTTCTTCTCTTTCCTTCATTCTCTTGGAAATCTTACCTCTTCTATGGTTTCGATTATTGGCAAGTATGATATGCTCCTTAGCAAGGAATGATCTCTTGACAAGTATGTATCCCTTCCTTGAAAGGATTTGTTCCAATAGGGTGGCATATCATTTGACACTAGTCACCATCAGAAAATGTGCAATGTTTCTCCTTGTTCTCCTCACTTGGGGGGCAAGGATTTTTCACTCCTTTCCCTTTTTTATCATCATTTCTTTTAGGGGCTGCATTTTTCATATGTGATTATCATTTCTTAAAATGGTATTCTTTTATGATTTATCCCCCTTGGGGAATGTATGATGTTTTTTCTCTCTTCTTTTCGAAGATTACCACTTCTTGAGAAGTGTATTTTACATTTACTAATGTCTTTTCTTGCATGTGTTCATGTAAGTTCATTACACATTTTCTTATGTTTAATCTCTCTCTAGTAGATTGTGTAAGCCCTTCTCATTGTCCCATTAGCTTGGGGGGCAACGATCCTTCTCTCTCTCTCTTTCTCTAGGGATCCAGTTTGCCCTATTAAGTGGATAGTGTGAGTTATATTACTTGATGTCATTCCTTATGTAGACTTATTGGTTATTGATTTAAGGATTCTCTCTTATACAAGAATTGTTAATCCTTGACTACGACCTCTTTTATACTTGGTAATGTACATCTATGATAAATCCAACCATCCCTTTGGGGGCTACAAGTGATTCATCCCTCATCAAGAATCCCTTTCACCTAGAAATAGGAGGAAGGGTTGCATTCTTATTCTTTCCATTTCTAGAAGATGTTATATTTGTCTAAGACAAAACCTCTTGGGGGTAGATGTCTTTTGAACAAAGATCTATTCTCCTTCAATGATCACCTTTACACTTACAACAAAATATCTATCGTATCCTTGCTTGAAGAGTATTCCCTCTCTTTCTTGGATTTATGACATTGTTGCATGGCAGATATCTTCTTTGTGTTGAAGGGAAGTAACCTTGTTCTTCTTTCCTTAAGATGTCAATATCATCCTATGTTGACATCTTAAGGGGGGGGGCACCCACACTACTCCTTTGTACCATACTTCTCTCATGCATTAAACAATGGGACATTCTTGAAACCAAAGGGAAACCTCTTAGAGTAAGATGTCGTCAATTTTTATACAGTGAGTCATTCTTGGAACCAGAGCACAGTCTCTTAGAGCAAGATGTCTTCACTTCTTCTTGTCTTGTACAATGAGACATTCTTGGAACCAGAGGGAAATCTCTTAGAGAAAGATGTTGTCACTTTTCTCTTATATAGTGGGTCATTCTTAAAACTAGAGCACGGTCTCTTAGAGAGAGATGATGCCACTTTTCTCTTATGAAGGGTGATTATTCTCAGAATGAGAGCATGGTTTCTTAGAGCAAGATATCACACCTTTCTTGACACGTACTATACATTCTATGCAGGTTGTAGGGTACTCGGGCATAGACTCCTATGTGATGCTTCGAACCTCACTTGCACACATGAGCATGAGGTTGAGTGGAACTAACAGTGTTCTCACTCTCTCTCTTTACATGTATCACCTAGACAACCTCTAGGGGAAACATTTTCCATGTCCTTCTCTCCATGGATCACCTAGTTTTAGGGGCAAGACATAAATGGTTTCTTTCTTCTTTGTCTTTCTTCTCATGGATCACCAAAGTGTGTATTCATGTTCTCTCTCTTCTTCCTCTCATGAACTTATAGTTTTAATATTGATAGTTCATGGATGATTTCATCTTTTCTCTTTTATGTGATCACTCATGTTTATGTGATGGCATTGGTCTTTGTGTCCTGATTAGTTGTTGAGACATCTGAGCTTGAGATCTCTTCGGCTAGTTAGTTTATCATCTTGTGTCTTGTTCTTGTCATGTGTCTTTTTGCACTTTTCTTTATTTTTGTGTGTCTTGTGCCTTTTTGTTTTGTGTTCTCCTGCATATGTTGGCATGAGTTAAGACCCTATGATTGGGGGCTTTTTGCTCCTCAATATTAGTGATGTCTTATACTCCTTGTGGTCTTTCTCAGCATCTCTCATCTTCATCTCTCTTTTCTTCTACTTTACTAGTAGTCATGGCGTAAGCCATACTCCCACTAAAGTGGGGGCTAAATGTAGTGTCATTAAATTGTGACCCTTGCAATTTTAACCACATTTTGGGTCCTCACCTTGGCGATGACATCTCCTTCCCTAACCAGAACCTATTTCTGCATTTTCAACCCTTCACTCTTTCTTCTTCATGTCTTGTATCTGCTCTAGACCCTGTTTGGGCCCCAAAATAGGGTAGGACAGGGGTGTGGTACCCTTGTCCCCCTAGGACAGTGGCATGGCGCCCCTGTCCCCACCTCCTAGGGTGGACCTATGTTTGGTCTGCCCGGTCTCCTGTGCATTTCTTTTCTTCAGGGTTTGTTGTTCCTCTTTGTGGGCTTTCAGTGGTTGAAAGTTAATCCTTGAGACATGTATAAAATGGAATTCAATACCCTCATTTATGGACAGATGATGGATGGAAAAAGAATAGACAGATAAAGAGAATAAGGAGAGATACAAGATTTCAAGGTCATCATCAAGCATTCAAGCATTCAAGTCTTCTTCATTCATCCATTGGAACAACATTACAACATTCATTTGCAAGCATGTGGGTGTGTTAGGGTTTTAAGTTACATGCCATTTCATACAACATTTGTGGTTACATTCAAGAAGAAAATCAATCATCATCAACAAGTTGCAGATATACAAGGTATACATCTCCATTGTTTACATTCAAGCATTTGCAATTACTTTCTTTCTAGGTTGATTCCTCAACTGGGGTTTGACTAAGGCAAACCCTTATCCACAACCCCCCTTTCTTCTCTTTTCTATGTGTAGGCTATAGGTGTGTAGCTATAATTGTAGGTTTGGGCTTCATTTGTAGAGATGGAAGAACCCTTTTCGTTTCGTGGATTTCATGGCAGACCATGTACATTCCCACCACAGTCCCAACGAATTTTCTCCAAATTTGTAGGGCAGATTTGCGTTAGTCTATTTAGCTTAGATCTGAAGTTATAGCGTGATCCCGAATTGGTAGCTCCTCATTTCACTCATTTTCCCTCTCTTTTCCACACAGTCAACAAGTCAAATTTCTCATTTACAAAAGAGGGTAAATCACACTTAGACTACTTGCAATCTACTTAGAATTCACATCCTTGTTTCCCTAGGATTTGGATATAGTGGATTCAACCCCTCTTTTGAGTGTAAAGTTCTTCCCAAGTGAAAATCATCCTAGTGACTTCCTTTCTCTCTCCTAGGTGGGGAGTCACTAGGATCCAATTTTCCACTTTACAAGAAGAATAGACATTAATTAAATAATAACATTTAATTAATTTATCTCAAGCCAATTTTAGGTGTATACATGGACAAGTACACTTTGGATTAGTTGTATGCCTCACTCGTTGCCTTTGAGATTGTTAGCTAGATGAGTTGCAAAAAAGAGAAAAAAGATGTTGCATTCAAGGCTAGTAGGAAGATTGAAGATGAAATTGAACAAATAAATGACATGGATCAGATAGAAGCAAACTTTGTAAGAAGACTAAAGAAAGGATTCAGAAAGTACAAAGGTAAGTTACCTTCAAATGTTTCAATTGTGTAAGAATTGGCCACTATGCCTCTAGATGTACTTATAAGGAAGACTATGATAAAAGATCTAATGATGATAATAAGGAAAGAGATAATCTCAAATGGAATAATAAGAATAGGAGAATAGATGATAAAGACGAGTCTAAGAAGATTTTTTTTTTCAATGGAGACATTCATTTAAAGAGGAGGATGGAATTGATTTAAATGAAGAATCATTGTTTCTAGCTATAGAAGAGAAGAAAGATGGAAGGTTTGATAATCCGGAAGGAGTGGAGAATAGTGAAAAACAAGTGAATGTGAAGACTACACTACATGCATAAGTTGAGCCTAAGGAATAGATAATTTATTTTGGAAGTTCAAATCATATGACTGGAGATAAAGGAAAGTTCATTGATCTTGAGAATTGTGATGGTGGGTCTGTAAAATTTGCAAGAGAGGAAGCTACACCTATTTGTGGTAAAGGTATTATTTTAATTAATGGTAAGCATAAGACTGATGATGTTTATTATGTTAAGGGCTTGAGACATAAAATCGTAAGTATGAGTTAGATGTGTAAAAAAGGTTATGAGGTCATATTTCATGGATCCAGATGTGAGATTAGAAAAGGTAGTTATGGAAGATTAGTTGCATAAGGTACAAGAAATAATGGCAATGTTTACTACATGAAGGATAACAGTGGTAGCAAATGTATGTTGGAAAAGAGTAGTGAATGTTGGTTGTGGCACAAAAAGTATGAAACATCAATTTTGACAATATGGTGAAGATTAGTTCTACTCATGTTGTAAGAAATTTACCAAAGATTATCAAAATTGTCGATACTATATGCAAGAAATGTCATCTAGGAAAGAAAACATGAAGGATATTCAAGAACAAGGAGTATTCAACTTCAAATCCTTTGGATTTGGTTCATATAGACCTATGTGGACCTACAAGGATAAGAGGACTAAATGATGAAAGGTATTTTATGTTGCTTATTGATGATTATTCTAAAATGACATGGTTGACAAAAAAATCAAAAGCATTAGAAAGGTTCAAAATATTCAAGTCTATGGTTGAGAATCAAATTGATGCTAGAAGAAAATGTTTAAGATTTGATAGAGGATGATAGTTTAATTCAAATGAGTTTGATAGATTCTGTGAAGAGCATGGTACTAGAAGACATTTATTTGCTCCTAGGATCCCTCAGTAGAATGGGGTAGTGGAAAGAAATAATAGGATAGTTGTTGAAATGACTAGAACAATGATGAAGAATGCTAACTTGCCCAATATTTATTGGAAAGAGGTTGTGCCTATTGTTGTTTATATTTTCAACAAGGTTTAGATAAGAGTGAATCACACAAAGACATCTTATGAGCTATGGAATGGAATACCTCCTATAGTCAACTATTTTAGAATTTCAAAAGAAAGTGCTACATAGGGAGAGATGAAGATGATCTAGGGAAATTTTATAAAAGACCAGATTCAAAAACATATTCTTGGTATATTATACAAGGAGTAAGGCTTACCGATGGTATAACAAGAGGCTAAAAAAGATTGTAGAGAGTGTAAATGTTAGAGTTAGTGAAGAATGGAATCTAACTGACATAGTACCTAAATCTAAGACTAAGATGGAATTTGTTTTAGTCACTGTAAAAGAGAAGGTTGCTTTGGAAGAGAAAGAACAAATAAGTGTAGAACAAAAGGAAACTAAACAGACTCCTAAGACACCAACAAAGTATGTGAGGAAGAATCATTTAGAAGAACAAATTATTGGAGACAAGAATAAAAGTGTTTAGACAATAAGACTTGTAGAAACCAATGAACAAGCAAACTATTATTTATCATCTCAAGTGGAACCAAAGACCTATGCAAAAGATAGAAAGGATGAAGGTTGGACTAAGACAATGGAAGAGGAGTTGAATTAGATAGAGAAGAATCAAACATGGAAACTAGTACCTAGACTGATGGATAAGAATGTTATAGGAACCAAGTGGGTGTTCTAGAACAAGCTAAATGAAGATGGAAAATTACAAGAAACAAAGAAAGATTGGTGTGTAAGGGTAATTCACAAGTTGAAGGTAAAGACTTTGAGGAGACATTTGCTCTGATTGCAAGAATGGAAGCTATAAGGATGCTTCTTGTATTTATTTCTTACAAGAACTTTAAGTATATTAGATGGATGTCAAAACAACATTTTTGAATGGATAAATTGAGGAATAAGTATACATTGAACAACTGGATAAATTCAAGCTATCAGAAGATCCAGATATGGTTTGTAGACTGAAGAAGGTTCTTTATGGACTCAAGCAAGCTCCTAGAGCTAGGTATGCAACATTGGATAGGTATTTTTTATAGTAAAACTTTAGGAAGTACTACAGATAATAATCGTTATTTCAAATTTGAAGGTGATAAATTGGTGATTGTTGATTGTATATGTTGATGATATTATATTTGGAGGAGATGATTATATATATAAGAAGTTTTCAAAAGGAATTTGAAATTTCTATGATAGGTGAGCTATCATTTTTCCTTGGTCTTCAAGTTACTCAATCAGAAAAAGATATTTTTATTTCTCAGACCAAGTATATCAAGAAAATGTTGAAGAAGTTTGACATGGTGAATTCTAAACTGGTTACAAACCCTATGGCTACTAGTTGTAAGTTAAGAAAGGGTAATGGATCTTAAGAGGTTGATAAAAAAAAATATAGATCTATGATTGGAAGATTGTTGTATTTGACTAATTTAAGACTAGATATTATGCAAATTGTTTGTTTGGTTGCTCAATATCAAGCTAATCCTAAGCAATCTCATGATCAAGTAGTGAAGAGGATATTCAAATATTTGAGAGGGACTCCAAATTATGGATTATGGTATAAGAAGGATGAGTATTTTATATTGAAAGCATATACAGATGTTGATTAGGATAGATGTGCAGATGACAAAAGAAGTACAAGTGGTGGTGCATTTTTCCTAGAACACAAATTGGTCACTTGGTTGAGTAAGAAATAGGATTCATTGTCATTATCTGTTGCAAAAGAATAATACATTACAATAACATCTTGTTTTACTCAAGTTATGTGGATGAAACAAACTCTTAGTGATATTAATGTGATGCATGATGAAGCAACTCCTATTATGTGTGATAATACAAGTGCCATTAACATTTCAAAAAATATGGTAATTCATTCAAGGACTAAATGCATTGCAATCTAGTATCATTTCTTAAGAGAGAAGGTTTCAAAGAAGAAATGTTAGATTGGAGTATGTTCCTACTAAATAATAGATTGTGAGTATCTTTACCAAGGCTTTGGCGAAGGATACCTTTTGAGTATCTCCAATAGAAATTGGGGGTTATTTCACCTCCTTTAGACTAGATGCATTCAATTGGTGCATTTTTCCAGGGGGAGTTATATAGTTCATCTTTTTCTCTTAGATTTATGTGGTGGCTACTCTCAGGGGGAGTAGTAAGTGGTGCAATTATTAGTATCTTATCAATAAGAGGGAGAAAGAGTTTAGCATATTATCCTTTGTCTTTGATGTCAAAGGGGGAGAGATATACAAAATGGGATATAGATTAATTGTGAGTTCAGTTTGCTTTGTTGTTGCACATAGGTGTTGCCATCAATGACAAAAGGGGAGAATTTAAGAAACTTGAGGTTTTGAGTTCTATTTTCATTAATGTTACTATGTGTTGTAGATGGTTTGAAAATGTATTTTCTAATGTTGTTATGTGATTTGTTAGTGATATTGAGTAAGGTTGAAGTATTTCTAGAAGGTTGGTAAATTGGAAGTTTCAATATGTAGGAAATAATATATATGTAGGAAAGAGTTTTTATTGTCTCAAAGGAAGAATTCTTTGCATTCCTCGAGTATGTGAATATTATGGAGCATGGTTTCTATAGTGTTCCAGTTTAGTTTTCTAGTGATTCTTTAACTAGCAAGTGAAGTTATGGTGTTCTAAGTTTTGTGATGTTAATCGATTTGGTTCTAGTTGACTGTGGTGATATATCCTATCTAAATCATGCCTTTTTGGTCTCGATATGCTTTGGTGGTTTTGTATCAATGTTAATATAGGTCTTAGTATGACGTGCATAGATTTTCTTTAATCTTTGTGCATGGGAAGATTATTTTTGGGTCGATGGGTTGACATGCTACATTGTTTATCTATAGTTTCATTTGTTGTCGACCTTGGAGAATATGTTAGCATGTGTGGTTCATTAAAATTATTTGGGAAGGATGTGTTGTGATTTTTTGGGTTCCCTCTATCTCATAGAGTGGATTGAAATGGATATTATAGGTCCAGGTGGCAAAATTTAATGTATTTTATTTGTGGTTGACCTAGTTTAGGGTTTCAATGAATTATCTTGTATATATAAGAGTGTGCATGTATGAGTTGAACATGGGATGCATGTGAATTTATGTGAAGTGGATTTGAATGATATGCAAGAAGATTTGGTGTAGTAGATGTGCAAAAGATAGTTGTGAGGGGCATTGAGATGAAGTTTGAAGTCAAATGTGTTTGCCATGACATTGGTCACTTGACATTGTGGTTTAAGGAAAATTTCATGATCAAGAGATCTTAGTCATTTCAACTCATTTGATCCTTTGCACCTTCCAAAATAAGGTATGTTACTTTTGGCAATTAATGCACCTTTGTATCATTCCCTAAGCTTGTGCACCTAAGTCTTTCAAGTCCTTTCAAGGGCAGTGAGCTCCTTGGCCTTAAACCTAAACTTTGTAATCAGTTATTCATATTTTGATCTTGATTCTCATTGTGGTTTTTCCCTATTTAGGGTTTTCCATGTAGATATAGTGTTCATGTGTATGTTGTGATTTGTGCTTTCATGTTTCAAAATTGCAGTAACTAGTTAAGTGTGGTTTGAATTTTAATTGATTAGAAGCAAAGTGTTTTGAGGTCTGGACTAATTCACCCCCTCTCTTAGTCCTATGGTGTATTTAAAATATTATTCTTGAGAGATTTAAAGGTATTGACCTAATCCCTCAGCCCAAGAGTGTCAAGCATCCAATCCTTCTCTAGGAGAATCATCTTTGTTTAGAGGTTTGTTCTAAACATTATACAAAAGTATAAAGGTATTTCTAGAATGATAAAAAAATGGGTATATTATTAGTTGGGATCCATGAATTTAATTTACATGCATGTTTCCATGTAGTGGCTTGGTCAATGCTAATGTGTACTCTGTAGAATATTACTATTTGTCACACATTACCTTTATCCTATGCCATTAGTGTGGAATGCACCTTCATCATAATACTGAAACAACATCCTCAATATTGTTCATATGTGGTGATGGTAGAACCCATTTTATATGTGGTTCCTATGCTATTTGGAAAATGCTTTGAAATAGATCGCATTTACATGATGCATGGTGAACTCCCATTAGTTTCACATGAAAATATTGTAGTGGACTAACTTGAATTTTCACATCTTTATTCAAGTGTGTAATACCCTCCCATGCTTTCTTACTATTTTATTTATGTTGGACTTATGGTTGACTTTATTTGTGTGGACATACTTATTTGATTTATGTTGGTGGACTATCCATGGTGATTCTATGTTATAGTACATGTTGATGTTTATGATGATTTATGCATATGAGTACATATTGATGATATTAGGGTTTGATGCTTATGATTTCTTAATGGCTATATATGGGATGATGTGTTATATTTATGATGGATCATGATGTACTAAAATATGTTTCAAGTGATTCTATTGGAAGATTAATTATGATTACTAATATTATTGTTAGATGTATACATGGATATATATGTTGTGTAGGTGTATGTGTTTTGGTTGATGCAGGTACAATGCATCAACTCCAACTGGCTTCACAGGTTTGTGTATGCCTAAATAATTCCTAATGGTGGTATATGGAGATAACATTAAGGCTCAAGCAATATAACCCTATCCATCATCTTGTATTAGGGTGATAAGTTTGGCCTGGAGTCTACCTTCTCGGTTTGCCATGAAGGCAATGTCTATTTACCCTAAGCCAATTGGCTTTGGTTGTGTGGTGTTTGATGTTTTAATCTTGGTAATGTTTATTTGCATTTATATCTTATATCATTAATAATATTTATGTTGTTATTAATATTATTGATGGTATAATGTTTCCCATTGTCATTCCTATCATTATTAAGAAAAATAATATTATTTGATATAAATTATTTATATAAATATTGTTTTATTTTCCCTTTTGTGATTTGTGAGCATAATTAATTTGCTAATGCATTTGTGGTGGTGGAGTAATTAATAAATTATAGTTTTTACATGTGTAATCATCTTTGGGGTGGAGGTTAATAATTAATTCATTATTAATTCTTTTGGTGGGAGTTGGTTGAGAATTTGGGATTAATTAATTAAAGTATTTATTAAATAAAGTTGATTTTGAATTTTTTTTTTCTTGGTGGCTGTGATTGCCCATAATAGTTTTTGGAGAGGAAATATCATTTTATTTTTTGGGTTTTGTGGGGTAGTGCCTGCAATTTTTTGGAGAGGTTTTTGAGAGGGATTAGGAAGGAAAATCTTTATTTTTAGGTGTGGATTTTGGAGGAATTCTTTAGTGATTTATTGTGTAGGATGAATTGAGGATTAGCTAGAGTTTTTTCTTTCTTCAAAGTTCTTGAATTTTGGTCGGATTGATTGTTGTTTGTTGGAGTGTTGTTGTGCAAACTTCATCCTTCATTCTCCTTGTTTCTTAAGATTTGAGGTAGGGTTGATTACCCTCTTTGTTTTTTATTTGATTCTCTTCTTTTAAAATAGAATTTTTTTGTGTTTAGTACCTTTATTTTCCATCTAGAAATATTTTTAATTTTTGGTTATTGATGCAGGAGCATCTCCAGTCTATGAGAAATCTTGCATCAACCAAAAATATTTCCATTCAATTTAGTTCTTGTTCATTTTTGTGTGCAGTTTCTATGTTCCTACCAATATGTTCTGGTGGTGGCTTGCTTTTCATTGCAGATTAGATTTTTGGTTTCCAAGCTTGTTTATGTACTTAATTCCATATTCTCAGTCCATTTGGATTCTTTTCTGGCAAGATATTACTTCGATTTGATTGATTCTAGGTTCTGGGGAAGTATTGGGCTTACCGGTTGGTTTTCTTCTTTTCCAGAGCGGTTTCTTGGTGTGTGGATCTAATTTGGGTCTTGCTTAATTTTCCTAAGTCCTTGGTTGACCTTCTTGTTGATCCGCACTTCTCGGTTGTTCTTTTCCGAAGGAATTTATTTCATTATTGTGGCCGACCTATTTACACGTTTCATTTTCTTGCATTGATAAATTTAATCTTTTGTGGCCGGCCCAAATATATTCCGGAGGGTATATATATGGTATTATATAATCATTTGTGGGGCAGTAGATCAGAATGAGGATTTAGATTCATGATTAGAGATCCAAATGACTCTTAGAGTTTCTATTGGATTGTATCTAACATGTTAGCCTGCATGTAATCGGTTGATTATCAGATGTTCTATGATGAATGTATGATAATAACCGGTTGGTTACTGGATAAATTATAAGATGATAATATGATCTATTTTTGTAATCTTTCTATGTTTTATTTTTTCTTCCATTGTGTTACTATTGTTGCATAAGCCAATTAGTTCTCTTTGAGGATTCACCGGATATGGCTGCACCAAGTGGTATCAGAGCTGGTTATGAATCAGTTAGTGGAAGAGCTAGTTGTGAAACTTGAGGCATTCCTTTGGGTGAACAAATCGTCAAGTGGAGGAAAGCTGCAAGTGTGTTCAATAGATCACCAAGTATGAGGAAATTGAAAGTGGTAGTCAAATCACCAAGTTGAGGCAGTTCACCAGAGCAAGGGATAATATGTCGCCTAGAAGGATGAACCCCTAGAGGGTAGAGCACATGATGGAGGATTTCAAGAATGAGATGAGGAACAAGATACAGAACGCATTGGCTAGTTTGTGGAGGAATCTGGAGTCTTGGGATGAATATGAAGAAGCTGGAGAAGACCTTGAGGTGAAAGAGGCTAAAGGACCGAAAGATGGAAGAGAGTAAATATTTCTGAGAACAGTGGTGCAAGCAAGTAAAGTTTATAAAGTGGAGGTTTCAAACTTTTCCAGAATGCTGAACCTAGAGGATTTGATTGATTGGATCGAAGATTTGGAGGATTACTTTGAGTTTGAGGATGTCAAGGACTCGTAGAGAGTTCGGTTGGCATAGACTAAGTTGAAAGGACATTCTACCTTATGGTGGAAAGAATTGTAGAGAGATAGAGTAGAGAATAGTGAAATGAAGATCAATCGATGGAGATAGATGGTTGCAAGATTGAAGGCCAAGTTCATACCAAGAGACTATCAGTTGGAATTGTTCAAGAAGTTGCAGAACCTGAAGTAGAGAAACATGACTATGAAAGAGTATATTGAGGAATTCTACAAGGTGATGATCAGATCTGGACATAGAGAGATGGATAGAGAAAAGGTGGTGAGGTACATAAATGGACTTGCATTTAACATTCAGGATGAGATGAGTATATTGAGGATTTCCACAGTTGAAGAATCTTACCAGTATGCTTTGAAGGATGAGGAGAAGGTGAGAAGAAGACAACAGAATAACCCTCGAGGGAAGGAGAGATTCAAGGGGTAGATGAGTACAAAGAAGTAGAATCAAAACCTAAGTGGAGTAAAGAACCAGATCATAAAACATAGAAGAAAGGGAGTGGCAGTGGCAGGAGAAAATTTCTCGACAAATTTTTCAAGTGTGGAGAAACTAGACACATATCTTATGAATGTAAGTAGGGAATGACAATAATTTGTGTGGCAAATGAGGAACCGAAAGGTGGAGTTACCAGAACTAACTGTGCACTAGAGCAAGGAGAATCCCTTATGTTCATAAGAGTCATGATAGAGTAGAGCAGTGAAGATACTGGACCTACTTAGAGAAGGAGCCTTTTCTAGACTTTGTGCAAATCAAGTGGTAAACTTGTTGCAAGGTTATTGTGGATAGTGGAAGTACTAATAATTTGGTATCTGAGGAGATGGTAGTGAAGCTTGGATTGAAGAGGATTGAGAATCCTTGTCCTTAAAAGGTAAGTTGGTTACAAGATGATCAAAAGTTAGAAGTAAAGGAGCAATGTTTGGTGATTTTTAATATTGGATCTTTTAGGGATGAGGTCTTGTGTGATGTTGTATCTATTAGTTCTTATCATGTCTTTTTGGAAAGACCTTGGCAGTTTGATAAAGGAGCTATTTATAACTGTAGAAGAAACCTAATCACTATTGAGAAGGATGGGAAAAAGTTCACATTGGCTTCTTTGAAGGAGAAAGAGGAGGAGGTGAAGAATCTGAGTCTTGAGAGAAGTTGCAATACTAAGAAACTAGTTGCAGAGGTTATACTAGAAGGTGGCATGAATTTGAAGAAGGATTTGGTAGATAAGTCTAATAGACAGATGGAATCGAATGGCAGTAAGGTTGTGATAGTGAACCAGATGAAGTCTTGTGGTAGAGAAAAATCAAAGTTGCAGAAGAAAGAGAGTAGTAAGAAGAGACAGTGTGCAGGTCTGAAGCAAGGGAAGAGAAATAAAGAGAGTTAGGAGTTCTGGTTGAGGTTCTGAAGGAGATAAGGAAGAGTTTTGTAGATAAGGAATATGTTTGGATTTAAAATGAGCATGGGATCTATATCCTGAATCCTTTTCGATGTTCATGAGTTGCCTCTCATGGAACATCTCTTTCTACCTGGGGTGTCTAATGTAGGAGCATCCCCGGTCTATGATAAATCTTGCATCAACCCCAAATATTTCCATTCAATTTATTTCTTATTCAGTTTTGTGTGCAGTTTTCTGTGTTCTTGCTAGTATGTCCGGTGGTGGCTTGCTTTTCATTGCAATTCAGATTTTTGGTTTCCAGGATTGTTTATATGCTTAATTCCAGATTCTTAATCTATTTGGATTCTTTTCTGGCAAGATATTGCTTCCAGTTTGATTGTTTCTGGGTTCCGAAGCAGTCTTGGGCTTACCGATTGGTTTTCTCCTTTTCCGGAGTGGTTTCTTGGCATGTGGATCTATTTTGGGTCTTTCTTAATGTTCCTAAGTCCTTGGTCAACTTCTTATTGATCCAAACTTCTCGATTGTTCTTTTCTGGAGGAATTTCTTTCATTCTTGGGGCTGACCTATTTACACATTTCATTTTCCTGCATTGATAAATGTAATCTTTTGTGGCTAACCTGGATATGTTCTGGAGGGTATATATATATGGTATTATGTAATCATTTGTGGGGAAGTAGATCAAAATGAGGATTCAAATTCATGATTAGAGATCTAGGTGACTCTGAGAGTTTCGGTTGGATTGTATATGGCATGTTAGCCTGCATGTAACCAATTGATTACTAGATGTTCTATGATGAATGTATGATGATAACTGGTTGGTTACCAGATGTTATAAGATGATAATATGATCTATTTTGTAATATTTCTATGTTTTATTTTTGCTTCCATTTTGTTACTCTAGCTACATACGTCGATCAGTTCTCTTTGAGGATTCACCGGTTATGGTTGTACTAGTTATGAATGTGAAGTTATATGTTGAAATGCTATCTTTTTTCTTGTGTATTTTGGGTTTGTTTTTAGGGTTTGAGGTATTGTTCTTTTTTTATGAGTCTTGGGATCAAATTGATTGGTTTTCTAAGAAGGGAAACTAGTACAGCTCAAATGGGTCTTTGCCTGATTTTGTTTCTAGAGCACATCGATGCTCATTTGTGAGTCCCAAGTTGTCCTTATGCAACTATACAATTTTCGGGTCAATTGTGTAGGTACAGTTAGCAAATGTGTAGGTACAGTCATTAGCTATGAAGCTTGGGCTCAAAAATGTAGAACATAAGCCCACAAATACATAGCTTGATTCATCAATTGTGTAGGGTTCAAGCCAATTGTGCAAGTCCTAAGTTTGGGTCCTATTTGACCCTATTTTGGTTTGTTAGGTTCCCTTGAGTATTCCAAAGGCTTGGTTTTGGTCTATACACTATTGATCCTATGTTTTGGAGTTTGTATGATTTATATTGAATTGATTTATGTCTATATGTTCTTCCCTATTACTTTTTGTGAAAGAATCCAATTGTTGCATTTGGAAATGGTTTCATTGATGAATCTTGATGGTTAAGGTCTAGAGAGGCCTATGTGTATGATTTTTTATTCAGGTTCATGATAATGGATTCATGTATGATCTTTATGAGATATTTATTTTATTTATTCATATCATTCCTTGGATTGAACCATAGGACAAGGATGTTTGGGTGCAATTTAGGGAGAGTAGATATCAATGGAGGCTAGGGCCCTAAAGTGGTTTCCAAGGTAACTCATTAAGAGTTTTTTTAATCAAGTGATAATCTAATAAATGAACTCATGTACAACAAATTAAAAAGATAATATGGTGCCCTGCCCATGGCCTTGAGTTGGGCATTGATCTGACATAATCAAACCTCCCTGTCTTCATGAAAGGTCTATTTGATTCTACATGAGTTGTAAAATGAGGGCAGAGTCCTAGAGAGGCTACCAAGGTAACTCATGTTGAATCTATGTGATGACACTATTTCCTACTAGTACTCTAGAACCCTATCCTATGTGATTGTATATAGAAGCCTCTCATGGAACCTTGTTATGTATCTTATCTGTCCATGTGTATACCTTGTGTTCCCTTGGATGTTGATGTTGTGCTTGAGAGTTGACCTTGTTTTCTTGTGTGTGGGGGGCCTTATGTCTCTCCTGAGCATGGTAGTGTAGACCTAAGGGTTCCACATGGTCATGTGATTGTTTCTAACCTCCCTTGCAGATCGATGGACTTGTTCATGTACATTGGATGGATCTTGTCATCTTCTTTTCAATGCCTCTTTATTCATGACGCAAATTATTTAGTTATTATATTAGTATATGTCATGTACCATTGAGAAGCATTGTAATTGTTTTATTATTTTTGTATCTTGAACACTCCATAAGGAGGATGATGTAATTTAAATGGATGTAATTGATAAGCAATGCAATTATAGAATAGTGTTTAAGAGGTTCGGTGTTGGTATTGACTGCTCTTATGTGGAACGATGATCTTTCATATCTTATGCCAAAAGCTTATCATAGGAACATTTGGTTTGGTGTTTAAAATTAATGTAGTTGTAGATGTTCTTATGTTTTGTAATGTTCTTGTTATTTCATTTATGGTTTATGCATCTTAGATCTTCGACATGGTTGCGTTGTTGTTGCCAACCTCCATTGTGTACTGATGGACTTGTTCATGTGCATTAGATGGATCTTGTCATCTTCTTTGCAGTACCTCTTTATTCATGATGTAAATTATTTAGTTACTCTATTAGTATATGCCATGTATCATTGAAAAGCATTTTAATTACATTATTATTGTTTTATCTTTTAACACTCCATAAGGAGGTTGATGTAATGTGAATGGATGCAATTGATAAGTAATGTAATTCTAGAATAGTGTTTAAGTGGTTTGGTGTTGGTATCGAAATCTCTTATGTGGATGGATGATTTATCATATCTTATGCTGAAAGGTTATCATAGGAACATTTGGTTTGGTGTTTAAAAAAAATGTACTTGTAGATGTTCTTATCTTTTGTAATGTTAATGTGATTTTATTTATGGTTTATGTATATTAGATCTTCCACATGGTCGAGTGGTTGTTGCCAACCTTCATTAGGGACCGGTGGACTTGTTCATGTGTGTTGGATGGATCTTTTGTCATTTTATTTTCAATACCTCTTTATTCATGATGCAAATTATTCAATTATTGTATCAGTATATGTCATGTATCATTGAGAAGCATTATAATTGTATTATTATTGTTGTAACTTGAACACTCCATAAGAAGGTTGATGTAATATAAATGGATGTAATTGATAAATAATGTAATTCTAGAATAGTGTTTAAGTGGTTCAGTGTTGGTACCGACTTCTCTTATGTGGATGTGTGATCTATCATATCTTATGTTGAAAGGTTATCATAGGAACATTTGGTTTGGTGTTTGAAATTAATATAGTTGTAGTTGTAGATGTTCTTATGTTTCGTAATGTTATTGTTATTTCATTTATGGTTTGTGTATCTTAGATCTTGTTTAGGAGTGTTGCATAGCAGCGACATTAGGGAACCCATAGAGGACATAGTTTTAATATACGCTTATCCTCCACTTGTGCAATGCAACATGGTTAATTATATGATGAGTTTATAGATGTAATTTATTTTGTTTAAAATAAAATAAAATATATTGTTATGCTATTTCAGTTAGTTGTTGTTAGTCCTCAGGGTTCCTTACCGGAGTGTTACAAAGTGTTACACACTTGTCATCTATTATGGGGGCCTACCATTTGAATGGTGAAGATGCTTGTAAACTTAAAAATATTAAAGTGTGCATACCAATTAGAGTCCAAATGACTAGTAAATTAATTTCTAGGCTTTTCACTTTACAAAAAAATGTGATGATTTTTAAACTAGTATACATATGTTGGGGCCCTATTTTTTGCATGAGTACACTCTTCAAGGCCTCCTTGATACAATAGTAAATTTATTGTAGGAATTTTGGCTTTGTATGAATTTAATATCTCATGCCCTAGTTATTTTTCCTAGTGGTTTTTATCCTTGTTCTTTATTGTAATAGAATATTCATGTTTCATGTGCCTTCCTACATCCCAAGATGACAATTTTGTGCTTGATGATTCATAAAGGAATCTAGTGATATTATCAATGTTTTGAGTCATGTGTCAATTAATAGTAGGGGTTCATGGTTGAGTAGACACTTTTATTAGGTCCCAATGGTTCATTTGTAGCATTTGTATTGCTAGGCATGGCTCTGGTTGGTTTGTACATAGTATTGAAGGCTCCGCCATATTGTTGACCTATCCTTGTTCTTATATAGTGCGTGTTGGCCATATTAATGAACTAGTGTTGAAATGACACATTAAGTTTTGGCCCCTGCCTCATGCTAATGCTATTGAGGGTAAGGAAGAAGGATATATATGCATATGAATGATGGAAACCAATTGGTTGGTGACTTAATTATAGAATTAAAATATATATTATATTAGATTGTCTTGTGAATTGTATCAGTTTTAGGAGCTAATATGAAATGTTGTGTCTTGGATTTCATTTCCATTTTGTATTTTTCATAATCATAATCCTTGAAGGAAAGTTTTCTATTTATAGCTTGCTACTATTTTGAATGTATTCTTAAACTTCTAATAGGGTTTTGGGAGTGTTAGTCATTCGCCTAATCATATTTGTTGATTTGAGTGTTAAGAATAATTAATTGATAAAAAAGGATTGTAAAATCCATATAAAGCCTTTGTAAGGTGTCTTTCTACTACAATAAAATAATCTTATCAATTCATTTAAGTATATTATGAACTTTTTTGTTATGATACCATTTGCATTTCATCTTATGTGTATAAAGCCTATCTTATGCACACGAGTGCACTATTTTTTACTATTTATCATGTATTGCATGATATTGTTTGGGTCACTTAACCTTACCCTTTGGTAATAAGATGCAATTCTATAGCTAATGCAAGAGCATCTAGGGTGTAAGAGCAATCATGCATCACCAAAAATATTGTTCAATTTTTCAATAAGGGCTAATAACAACATGGTTACTATTTTTAGTAAGTTGTCAAATTTGTTCAAAATCTTGCATAGAATTACTAAATGTGGAAATGAATCCAATGGTGAAAAAATCATACCAATATCTTGTAGCATTCAATAGATATTCAAATTTTATGGATTTTTTTTACTAGTATAGCTTCAAATGCAATTTTTAGGGCCTTAGAGGCCTCAAATAGGATTGAAAGTTGACCCTGGTATGTTTTTGTTGTAGGTATCCTCATAATCTTTCCAATGAAATATGATTTTTGAAGATCCAACAATTGGTTTATATTAGGAAATAAACAGGTTCAATACCAAAGATTGTGAAAAGTAATCTATATCCAATAAACTAATCAAAGGGTGAGATTAAAGGCTTGGATAGTAGCAACATGAAAATCTGAAACTCATATTAAAATCTAAAAATTAAGTTCCCTTAATTGTGGAAAACCCATGATTAAATTCTTCTTCTTTATGGCGCCAAAAATCAACCTGTTAACCATGCTTAATAAACCTATCTTATGTAAACTTATAATAGAAATAAATAATGATTAGCATCACCATAAGATAGCAGGAATAAATTATAAATCAACAATATAACATCCACACATAACATAGAATTTACATGGAGAAACCCTTGTGGGAAATGAACTACCAAGAAGAGAGGACAAGCTTGTATTAACAATAATAAAAGTGCTTAGAATACAATCACCTCCATAATCCTCCTTGTCTCCACCATAGTAGTGCCTATTTATATGTGAATGACTATCTTATGCCTCACATCTATATTTTCACTCCTATAGATAAATCTACATCCAATTGTTCTACTTAATTATACACCTAAAAGGTTATATTTATAGAATAGCGAGAGCTCAAAAACCACCAATAAAGGTTCCCAAAGAATACCCTTCATTCTGCATTACCACAAGCCTTGGAATTCCTCCACATATATAAAAAAGACATTGGTTTAGCTTCTAATTACTTCTCTCCAGCAAGGACACCTATACTTGAAAGATAAACATTACATGAAATAAAATAAATGACTAAAAACCAAGAGACACCAATTGTCTCTTCCATGCTCCCACTTGGAGAAGCACATAGGTCACTCTTTTTTTTAATTATTTTAAGTCATTAAATATCTTATTCTAGACATCCATTAGTATAGAAAATAATATTAAATAATTGTGTTCACAACCCACCTTAACCATTGCTAGTGTAACCCATCACCCCTCATGACTGTATTACAAACAATAATAAAAAAAAAATATTACAAATTATTTTCCCAATATATCCTAAGTGCCTTAGAACACTTTCCAAGGATATTATAACCATGTCATACGATTTACAAGGTAGATGAAACCTTAATTTTAACATTCTCCCACTTGACATCATACATTGTAAATACATTCGTAGGAATCACAAATAAGGGAAAACCATCCATTAGTCATCCATGTACAATCCAAATTTTCACCATGCTCTCATGATCCAACAAGATACCTACAAATGCAAGCATGACAACTTCCATCAAGCAAAAAAAAAATCTCCTCACATCCTTCAAAATGCCACATATGGAAGAAAAAATGACATACCAAGGTGAACCATATCAGCTGTCACAAAAAGATGCACCAATCTCTACATGAACATAAGAATTAGATTCAAACAATAATAGAGGCTCTAAGTAGCTGCCTTACTCATACCACATGGAATAATAACCACATCAAATTACATTTCATCCAAGCTAACCATACCTTAAAACAAGGTACACCAAAATAGATAAAACTTCATGCCATCAACATATCAACTCTAAATCTGCAATTATCTCTTTGTATATCCATCCTCCTATCTCAAAGAAACATACTAATACACAAATGAACATAGAGAAGGTTGAGAAACAAAATATGTATCGCCACTAAAATAATCTCATGGATAGAAACAATCCGCATTCAATTCATCCCACTGCAAGAAAATGGTTAACAAATCCATAACCTGCATAACTCGTAGATCCAAATCCAATGAAACATGAAAACTTGTCATTGCATTAGTAATTAGAAAACCAAAATATCACATAGGATACTTAGACATATATCCAAAAATCCCACTACATGAGTAATGTCAAATATGAAAATAGATCAAAGTGTTCAAAGTCTATCTATATTACTTTACATAGAAGATGTGGCTAACTCCTCTATCACACAATGTCAAGGAAACATACATGATCTACAAATCCTGCAACCAAAAGATAAAACGCCTCTCTTACCATCAATCTCCATGCCTCTCCCAAGTTATTCATACTCAACCATGTGTATACAAATATCTAGGAAGGAAACAAGACCAAAGAGAGAACCTGCAAATCAAACTATATCCTTGTCCCACACTAACATGTACCAAGTTGTGTAATATAAGATATCCTTCATCATTCACATACTGAAAGGATACCAACATCTAACATTAAATCAAATTAAACATGATAGTCATAAAATCATAAATTGTAACCTTGTGCAATTCACACCTCATATTTGTGCTCTTACTTCAGTGTGTCCTATTTTCATTCCCCCTACACCTATTTGAACCCCTTTTACTCTGAATCTGATGTCATGTGTGGACCCCATCCCAGGGATATCCCCCTTTGTTTGTTGGTTGCTTGTCTTTCTTTTTGACGATAAGGGCATTGTGGTGCCCCTATCTAGACCAGGGTGCCATACCACCTTAGTTCTCCTTAAACATGGACCATTTCAAATGTGGGTAGGCATTTCCCCTCTCTGATGGATTTTGAACCTTGTGGATCCATTTGACTACTGGAGGTTGGTGTAATCTGTAATTTTCCTAGGGAACCCTATAAAGACATCCTATCAATTCATTTTAGATCTAAGACTCCATCCCTAGCATTCACGTATTTGTTATTAAGCATTCTCAAGCATCCAATGAAGCATTTCACCCACCATATCCTTCAAGAGTCATGAAGAAAAGACATAATTTTTCATGCAAGAATGTTTTTTTGATTAGGTCATTCAAGTTTATGTGTTTGTCATATTATTGCATTCAACATTCATGATCACATCTAAAGAGAATTGCATCATCAATATTTCTATTAACCATTACAGATCTAAGGTATATATTCCAGAATTTACTTTAGTATTTACATGTTCTATTTCGATTAAATTAAAGGTTAATTCTTAAATTTGGGTTTGACCCAAGGAAAAACCCTATTCACAACCTTTTTTTCTCTTTCTATGTAGCTTTTTGAAGAAATAGGTGTTGTACCTAGAATTGTTGTCTCAATAGATTGTCTTAGATTGGACACTTAAAAGGTAAAGGCTATCCTTTAATGGAATACCCCATAGAGTTCTATAGAGGTGAGATCATTTCATGGTTTGGCAAGTTTTTATAGAAAGTTTATCAAAGGTTCAAAAAGATTTGTGCACCACTAATTGAAAAAATGATATGAGAAAAGAAATGATTTAAATGGACTATAGGGGAAGCAAGGAGTTTTGATTTGTTGAAAATAAAAGTTATAGAGAAAATTATTTTGGCACTTCTATATTTTAATAAGGTATTTTAGGTAGATTGTGATGCTAGTGGAAATGCCATTAGAGCTATTTTAAGTTGTGAAGGTAAACCCATTGCTTATTTTAGTGAAAAGTTGAATGATGTCAAGAAAAAATATTATGTTTATGGTCAATTGTTTTATGCTATAGTTTAGCCATCAAAGAAATTGAGACATTATGTTTTTCAAAAGAGTTTGTTTTATTTATTGATCATGAAGCTTTATAGTATTTGAATAGTCAAGGAAAGTTGAATCAAAGTCATTTAAAATGGGTTGAGTTTTTGCAGAGTTACATTTTTATTTTGAAGAACAGGAGTGAAAAGTCTATTAAAATTGTAGATGCCATGAATAGAAGGTAGAATATAAGGCTATATCAACAATTACCTATACTAGAGAGGACATGGGAGGAAATTAGTATGGATTTTATTTTTGGTTCACCAAGGACTTGGAGAGGACATGATTCCATTTTTTCAGCGGTGGATAAATTCTCAAAAAATGACACATTTTTCCATTGTAAAAAGACTAATGATGTTGTTCATGTTGCAAATTATTTTTTAGAGAGGTGATGAGACTACATAGTCTACCACAAAATATAGTTTCAAATAAAGATACCAAGTTTGTTAGTTATTTCAGGATATTATGGAAGAAGTTGAAGACAAGTTTGAATTTTAGTTATGTACACCATCCACAAATTTATGGACAGATCAAAGTGGTGAATAGGAGTTTGGATAACCTGTTGAGATGCTTAGTAGGAGATAACCCCAAGGGATGGGAATTGATTTTACCATATGAAGAATTTAATTAGAATAAATTTGTCAATGAAAGCACTGGTAAATCACCATTCGAAATTATATATGGAAGTACTCCCAAAAATGCTTCAAAGTTGGGAAGATGGATTAAAGGAGAAAATTGAAGACTTTGTCGAGCACCTAAGTAATTTGCATGGAGAGGTGAGACATCAAATTAATAATATGAATATTAAGTACAAGGCTAAAGTAGATCAAATGAGGAGATATAAGAAATTTAAAATTGGAGATGAAGTCATGGTTCATATAAGAAAAGAGAGGTTTCCCATAGGAACATATAGTAAGTAAAAAATGAAGAAATTTGGGCCATGTTCTGATTGATTGAAAAATAGGTTTTAAGGACCCGAAACCTTTACACCATAGTTAAAATAAAAAGCTGAGAAAATAGAGTCCACATACAGAGCGACTGGTCCAAAAAACCAGCGAACAGAAAAAATAGCAAAACAACAAAAAATAGCAAAGAACCCAAGGAGACACTACATAGTAATTTTCGTCAACAGCTCCTCTGCCTTAGTCACCAGCTCATCATAGGTTGCCCCAACTGCTTTTAGCTCCTCCAGGTCCTTATTCACTTTCTTTTCCTTCTTCTTTCCATGGGTGTGAGTTCTGGGACCTTGGGCTTCCCCGGTTCCTTCTGCATCCAGGTCAATTTCCTGGGTTTCCTTTCCATCATCGAGCTTGCTAATGAGGGTATGGGTGTTGTTGGCTGAGATTTTTAGAATGTTGAGACTCTGCTCTGCAATGTTCTTGAGGCACTCCTCTATCTTGTCCACTTTGGCAACTGTATCTGAGAGCATTTTTTCATTAGTTTCCTCTAGGGTTTTTCTGTCCTGTATCTCCTTTTCAATTTTCTCAAACTGGGGATTAAAGGCATCTCTAATGTCTTTCGCTTTGGCAATTGTATTCCTCAAATCTTCAATATAATTTGCCATAGTGTTCCCCTCTCCAATGTTAATGGTCTCTAGGATCATGACTCTGTTGCAGATTTTTTTGTATTCATTCCCAGTATTCTTATTCCCATCAATAAGCCATTCAATGGTTTTCATAAAACCCTTCAAGGCCTCAGGGTGAGGACCAGGAGAAGGAGTAACTTTACCAGGGGTTATCTGTTCATCTTTAGCAATATGGAGGGTAGAAATAGTATTAGCAGCCCTAAGGGTCTCCTCCATAGTCTCCATCTCCAGGCTTTGTTCAGCTTCCAAGGTTCTTGTTTGCTTGTCCTCTTCTGGTTCCTTGCCTGTGTCCTTTGGATCTTTGCCAGTCTCCTTTGTTTTCTTTTGCTTCTTCCTGGGTTGGGCTTGGATTTTACTTTTTTCCTTCAGCACTCCCTTAGGGTTCTTCTTCTCCTCAGGGAAATCAAAGTCCTCTTCTTCTGAAGAAATACTAATCAAGGGTTTGCTTTGGGGTTTTTTACCCTTAGAAGAAGAGGGTTTTGATTTCCTCTTCTTTCTCCTCTCATACTCTGAGTCGTCAGAGCTTTCCTCATTTTCAGTCGAGGAATCATTATCTGAATCCTCCTCCTCTGAGAAATCAGAATCGGACATTTCTTCTTCCGAATCCACAGAGAGCTACATTCAATTGATTTTACTGGCCTTTAGATGATCATAAATGAGGACCATAAGTCCCTGGTGCATTACAGTGTCACCTCGAGGATTTTCTTTATATGCTTTTAGGGATGCATTCATAGAATAGAGCAAGAAATAAGGGAAATTCACCTTATCGTTATGCCTAAAATGATTTAAGAGGACAAAGTGATATCCATATACTTTCGTGAACCTGCCATCTAGAGTTATATATCTCATTAAAACAAAGAGAATTTCCCACCAGGGCTTTGCGAAAGCCCTAGGCGAGAAATAGGTTTTGCTCAACTTTACCAGTCTTTTCTTCTCTTTCTCTGTGACCGGGTACCTTTCAATGGCTTCCCTGCTGACCTTCCTGTCTCTGTAGAAATTGCAGCCCTCCCTTTTGAGTCCCGTAGCTTTAGCTATTAACTCTTCGTCAATTTCCACCAGTTGGTCGCCCATTTTAAGCTTGCCCTTCTTCCAATTTTTGCAAAAGAAGCTGGTTATCTTTCCATCATGGCCATGGAGTCTCTCAAGGAAGCTTGAAAGACCACCCTTCTGCAAAATCTCCCACACCTCTTCATTCTGTTTCCACTCCTTGCAACTTCCGGGCTCATATCTTCTCCTATTTCCACCCATGGTGTCGTTTCTCACAGTCGAGTTCAGGTTATAGAGCTGGTGAAATAGAAAGCTTTTCAAAGCTAAAACAAAAGCCCAAAAAGCGTGCGTAGCATTAATGATTTGACAAGTTATAATGCACGATCTTCTAACTTTGATGTTATAATGAGTAATTCCCTCATTATCGAAGTAACTCAAAGTGCTTGCTTCAGTACATATCATAATTGCCTTGTCAATCAAGATTCTTTGGGGTACTTTGATTTCTTTCATTTATTATGATTTGTCTTACATCTCTGGGAAGACCACTCTCACCTGTCCATGTGGTTATTATATCATTCTTCACTACCACGTTTGTAGCCCAATCAGCAGAACAGTTGGCCTCCTGATATATATGGGATATGTGGCATTTTTTTAAGGTTCTGATGATGTCAATGGCAGAAAAAATTATATTGTGGATCGACCAAGAGGGCTGAGAAGTCCCATTGAGACACTTAATAATATTGTTGGAATCCCCTTCGATCCAGAGATGGGTACAGTTCCATTTTTTGGATAGAATAATGCCTTGAAGGGCTGCCATAGCTTTTGCCTTATGATTGGTTTGAATGCCAATAGGGATAGCAACCATACCTTTGCAAATGCCTCTGTCATCTCTGAGAATAGCTCCATAGCCTAAAGGACCTGGATTTCCTTTGGCTGCTCCATCAAAATTGATTTTAAGCCAACCATGGGGAGGGGTTTGCCATTTAACTTCAAGCCTTTTATTGTGGTTGATATTATGACCATCAGTGATCTTAATATTCCAGGCTCTTAAGATATTTGACTCCAAAGAGTTGTTTGAGTAACAAGAGACCTCCATAGTTCCCATATTTTCCTGAATAGCCCTTTGAATTTTCTGAAAAACAATGTCTTGATTTAAGGACACATCCCTAAAAATTTGGTTGTTTCTTTCCTTCTAGAGACCCCACAGAATGTGAGGCAGAGAGAGCTGCCACATACACCTCAGAAAAGAGTTGGTCCAATGAATTTTACAGGAAGAGAACAAATCTCTAATGTTACTAGGAAACACCCAAGCAAGACTAAAGCTTTTGAGGAAGCTTTCCCAAATAAAGGTTGAGAAAGAATAGTGGAGGGCAAGATGGTCCACTGACTCTTCCTCTTGAAAGTACAACACACACCTATTAGGAAGGGCAAAACCTCTGCATTTAAGGTTGTCAACAGTAAGGATCTTATTCTGGAGAATAGTCCAGAAGAACAATTGATTTTAGGAGTTAGCCCTTTTAACCAAGCTTTAGACCAGAAAGGATTCATAGGAGGGGAGGGGGAGAGGATACCATACACCAAAGATATAGTAAAGGTACCTTTGGGGTTATATCTCTAGATTAGGGAATCCTCTTTCTTATTCAGCCAGATAGCAGACAGTTGGGTTTTGAGCTTGGAGAGACTGGGATGAATCCTATCAATGTTCTACCAATTGTTCCCATCCCAGTAATCTGCCACTAAGGTACCAAAAGAGCCAATACAAGAGGGGGCATGGGAAGCCTACTCATAGAAATCCATTAGGGGTTTATCAAAAAGCCGGGGATGCTCCCAGAATCTCACTTTTCTACCATTTCCAAGTTTCCATGTCACACCTTTAGCAATCACCTCTTTACATTTAGAAACATGGTTCTAGATATGAGATCCATTTATACTAAGATCCAAATTAAGAAAAGAAGATAGAGAAGAAATTTGGGCCATGTTAAATCTTGAAAAAGTGTGATTTAGAAAATGCTTATGAGGTAGAGTTTCCCTTTGTAAAATTAACATGTCACTCATGTTTAATATTTCAGATTTGATAGAGTATCATGAAGGTATTGAAGATGAAATATCAGAAGCACAATGGAATGTTCTAATAACTACTTTAGAAGAGGAGATAAAAAAACATCTTGGATAGTTGTGTGGGTAGAATCACACAAAATAGGTAATATGAAGAATACCTAGTCAAATAGAAAGGAAGACCTATTGAAGATTCATTATGTCTATCTATGACAAAGGTTGATCATATTGGTTTTCCTCATAACACTTGAGTTGTGACAAGGTCACTTCTAAAATTACCTTGAGTGTTTGGCACAGGAGCATCCAAGTTGTAAGTGCAATCTTGCATCACCCAAAAATATTGTTTAGTTTTTTAATAAGGGCTAATAACGAAAGGGTTACTATTTTTAGTAAGGTTATTATTTTTAGTAAGTTGTCAATTTTGTACAAAATCTTACATAGGCCTTCTGAATGGTGAAATGAATCCAATGGTGAAAATATCATCCCAATATCTTGTGACATTTGAGAGTTATTCAATTTTGGGGGGAAAATATACTCAATACAGCTTCAAATACAATTTTGAGGGTTGTAGAGGTCTTAGATGGGCTTGAAAGTTGATTGGAATTAGTCCCAACACACTTCATCATTATAGATCTCCTCAAAAGATTTCCACCAATATATGATGATTGAAAATCCGTGTTGGTTTAAAAGTTATGGCTCCTAGAAGTTTGACTATAAAAAATTTAATAAAATATTTTATTAAGTGGGAAAGTGATTGACTAGTCTTTTGATGCCCAGAAATGGGGGATTTCACTTTCTAGAACATCTTAGGGTAGTTATACATTCCATATTAAGAAGATGAATGGAGCAACTATCAGAAATCCAATAAAATATTTTAAAGTGGGCAAGTGGTCAACTAGTCTTTTGGCTCCAAAAAATGGGGGATTTCACTTTCCAGAACATTCTAGGGCAGGTATACATTCAACATACAGAAGGTGAACATAGGTTATAAAACATAGTTCCAGTAGTACAAATTGTAGCTTTATCTTACAAATTATTGTAATGAGAAATCCCATGTGGTTGTAACATCTTATTTTTTAAATATTGTACAGATTTGTATCTTTGTGATAATAGAAAGCAAGTGTTTCCTTTGTGCATTTTCTATTTATTTCTCTATTGTTGTGTATTTGGGTTTGTAAGGGAATACCCTTCATCAATAGTCTACACATGATCAAGATATCAATTTATTAATGATTCAATCTTTTCTTGGACCACTAAGCAAGTTAAACAAAGAATCAAATGTTTTAGCAGTAGTATTAGGAGTTCTTTGGCACTACATATCTTATTTCTATAAGCCTACCCAAGTGTCATCCTTAGAGATATGCATTGTTGTCTAGTTTTTTGGCATACATAAAGTAGAGTCCTTGATATAATATTGGAGATATAACCATAGAATATTTTTGGTCATATTCATTGATTATCTTTATTCTAAATGGAGGTTTAAGGTTTTGATAAGCCAACAAATAGAAACTTAGTGATTTCAATTAGATTCCACTTGTCCTTGGGTATGTTTTGTCTCAAGATCCATTATTTTATCATTTATTTTTTATTCTTCTATAATGACAACATTAGGAAACCCCCTATCCCAACAAAGGCTAAAGGAGGAGTTATCCTTCCTCATAAATTGGTCCATAGTTGTCCATGCCTAATCATAATAAATGAGTTATTCATCCTAAGTTGGAATCTTGTACAAATTTGGAAGCCAAAACCTTATTTCTCCCCTTTTCCTCTTATTATCAATAAAGTGAATTGCCCACTATTATTGATTGAGTATTTAGGTTGTGAAACACTCACTCTGGAAACCATTTCTTTCACAAGTAAACAATTCAAGGTGTAAGGAGTTCCACTAAAAACCAAACTATATTGATTTAGTCTTGTAAAGTAGATGAAGTCTCTTATGTATAAATACACTTTCAAAGATAAGCCCCACAGATTCCAAGTTGGATAACAACTACCAACACCTCGCCTTTAAAATCGACAACTATACAGAATCTCATTTTACATGATTTATTGATATTGATCCTACCCTTACCATCCACATTAAAATGGCTAATATTGGTCCATGGTTTGAAAACTTATTTTCCTCACCTAATTTCAAAATATTAATATAGCTTGAGAGAAAAAGTTTAATATTCAATGCACTTTCTTATCCTTGCTATAGATCTTGATTTGAAACAAGTTTGTCAACTTCACTTTTTCCTTGGATTTGAAGCTCTCCCTTACTATATATCTCATTCTCCACCACAAATTTTATCTCTTCATTAAAGTTAGAGTCACCATTTATTTTATTTCCTTTTTCTTGCCTTTTTCTTTTCGTGTTTGTATCTTTTTTATCCTTCATTCTCCATGATGGCACTAGTTTGAGGTGTAGATTTGAGCACTTTCAATTTGCATGACTATATGCATATAGTAAATAATGAAACTTTATTTTCCCCTTATATTTATCCTTTTGAAGTATCGTATTCACACATTTCTTTATTTTGCCTTTATATTTATCCCTATACTTTCAACCTCATTTTTGTTGTCCCTTTAAATTATGCTTATTCAAGAATGAAGAAGATTTATTTTTATCCAACTCTATGTAACTTCTAATTGGGTACACACCTCAACAATGTTATGTGGTTTTGTAATAAGTACATGTGTGATATTCCTAAATAATCATCCAATATAATTCTTCAAAATATCACTTTCCATGAAACCTTTTAGATAATCGCATTGCCCTTCTTCCAAAACTAACTATTATACTCTTACACAATTTACACCTTTCTTAGTCACAAGTGGTGGCATTGGTAATTCTTTCCCCCTCATAGCATATATAATAGCATTGTCTCTTCAATATCCTTGTGAAGTCTCCCCACTTAGAAATTAAAGGAACCTTATTGCATTCCAAGGATAGTGCATAACTTTAATACCATGGTAAAGCATGATCTACTATATTAGCAAATGAAATTTGATGATTTAATTTCTCAACACTTATCACTCAATCAAGGATTGAGCATCAATTTTTTCTTCAAACATAAAGAAACCTCAAAATTAAGATCCTCCTTACTTGAATTTTGTCTTCTTTAGTTTTCTTTTTTATTCATTTATCTTTGTAATTCCAATTTTTCAATCGAAGACATCCTAGAGCTATAAATCCTATCAATTTGCAAGTGATATTAAGATCCTTCTCATATCATCTTGTAAAATTTTAAAATGGGCTTCACTTTCATCCACCTCTCTTGTCATAATTATTTTCACTCTTTTCCACTCCCTTATGCCAATCTTATTGTTGGCAATATTTGTTCTCATTCATGTCAACCATATGTCTAATAGTATATGGTGTCCTTGATTGTTGTTGTCATTGATGACTTGATTGTTGTTTTCATTGATAATATGGTTGGATAGAAAACTGTGGTAGTTTTAGAGGAAGTGATGATGAATTTGTATTAGTAAGGAGATTGTTGGTAGCTGATTGTCAATTTTTGTCATTATGATTTGTATGAATGGTATGAAGAGGTTGATATAGAGAACAAAAGGATATTGGTTACAAATGGTATGTGGATGTCTACAATCTTGTTGTTTGATGTCTACACTTATTATGATATGTTGATATAGTTGATGGTGTTGACATGTGGCTAATGGAAAAGATATCATAATAAGGTTTAGATGGCATGATATATTAAGATGAGGATTAGATGCATGACAATAGAATGGAGATGTTGTACTCAATGAAAAGTTGATGTTTCTGAGACATTTTGGTCCTTGGAAGGTTGATAAAGCAAGTTGATGCAAAAGTATATATTGATGTTTGTTTGGAAGAATACTCTAGATTCCTCCGCATTTGATGATATGGTCTTGTAGACTTGAACATAATTTTTATTCTCTATGGAAATTTCACTCGTATCTTCCCAGGTCCTTGGTGTTGTAGTTGATGAGGTTGGAGATGTTGGACATTGGTACTGCTAGGATATGTTATTGTCATTGATGTCAACATATTCCTATGATTTATTGCTCTGATGGTTGTAGATTGGTTTATTGGGATCATGGTTTGGTATATGAAGTATTTCTAATATCATTATCTTTCTGTATTGGTTTCAGTGATTTGGGAGCTTAATTAAACATATCATATGATACGACTTATAGTTTTGTTCTTCTAATCAATGCTTTGTAGAGTTTGGTATTTCCTCCAATATATTATAGTGTGATTAGACCTTCAGTTGTGGTTTTGGGAGATTTTTTGGGGTCTTCATGTGTATCATCATTTCAGATGGATCATGGTTTGGTGCTCTAGAATTTATCTTTCCTTGTGGCAAATGTTGTTGTTTGAGTGTTCTTGAGTTTCAGACATTGATCGATAAAGATTTGATAAGTGGTGTTGGTGCAGCTATTAAAGATGGTTCTAACGTGCTTGTTGGTGTTTCCTTATCATGTCCTATTTCTCTTGGTGATCCAAATTGATTATTGTGTGAGTTTTTGGTAATTTTTATGATCCGGTGATGTTCTTCATGTTAGCGGTATTTTGGTGGTGTAATGTGTTACGGTTGGTCTTGGCATAATTTCCAGTGGTGATGAAGGCCAACAAAGATAACAACATAATGAATTACAAAAAAGATACAATAACAATCTCAACAAACTGAGCACTAACAGAGCAAAGAGGACTCATGAAATAAACTCATGGAAGAAGGCCTTTAAAAATAAAACATCAAAGATCAACCAACCATGAATATAAACCATAAAATAGATACAAATAGCATCATATCCTTAATGGTGAGGCATAAAACATCCCATTGGAGTCACATAAATAATTCCTCAACAGTGAGGCATTCTCCCTCTTGTCGGAGCGTCAAATCACATAGGAACACCTCAACATTAAGGAATGAACCCTCTTAATGGAGAAAATTAAACATCATAAGAGATAAAAATACATCATAACCACATCTAAAAATTCCAATACATACTGTGCAAGCCTCTGGAGTACTCACACGGACCAAAGGTGCACTCAAACAAGCCAAAATCTGACTTTCGGAGACCCCCGGGATAGCTCAGTGTTCCTGAAACCTAGGGCAGTGTTCCTGGTAGGTATGGTAATGCTTTTGGCATGTATGGTAGCCTTTTTGGTTAGTATGATGGTGTTTTTGGTCTCTAGGGTGGCATTTCTGGTCAATATGGTTGAATCTACAAATCATGACCTTAGCTCTCGTAGTCAGTTTGACAGAGCATATGGTACAAATAGTGGCATTCTTGGCATGTATGGTGGCATTCCTATTATGAAAGATGACATTTCTAGTAGTTTGCCTGGCATTTATGGGTGTTTCTATGGCATTTTTGGTAAAAGTGCAAAGATCAGTTCATTACAAAGGCATATGGCTTAGGAGGGGTCTCAAGAAGTCTCGGGGCTATAAAATGACCCTCATACCGAACACAGGAGGTCTAAAAAATCAAAATATCATCATAGACCATCAATATATTCATCTCATTCTTCTTGGTAAAAAGATGCAGAAGAAAATCTCTCTCCTATTGATCAAAAACTGAGAAATGTGAAGCCTAGACCACTAGGGAGAGGGAGAGAAAAGTAGTAAACAATAATTAGTGACTCAAGAAAATAGAAAAATATCTACAAGCATCCAAACAAGTGGAAGGAAGAGTCTACCCCCCCTCAGAGAAGTCACAATAAAAACACGGTGATTCACAAGGAACTCAGAAAGCCAAATTTACACTTTCCCCATTCCAAACTTGCACAACAACTAAAATATACTACCGAAGATCATTTCCACATTCAAATAACACTCCAAGAGAAAACCAAATTCAGAATTTATAGACATGAAGAAGACACTCTTTTCCATAAATGAAATGCAAAAAAAGAGCCACCAGCCTGCAAATCGCAAAAACCAAAATTGAAGAAGAAATCTGAAAATGGTAAGCCTTCTGAAATCCAAATCGCAATCCAAAATCCAAATCCAATTCCAAAATCCTCTTGCAATGATCTGTCGGATCATTAACCCTTGCACAGACCAGCAAGACAAAATAAATAGGAAAATTAAATTAAAGATTATATTTTTCTCGACCAATAGAAAAATTCCCCAAAACCATATATATCTTACTTACCTTTACAAAATTCAAGAAAGGCACAATATAAATATATATTTCTTACCTACCCAATCAAGTCGACTAATCAAAATAAAAGGTAGGTAGAAATAAATCAAATTCATTTACTTAGTACAGATATGACAATAAATTGGGGAATATAATTATTTCCTTAAAATTAGATGGTAGGTAAAAATAATATTATTTACCCATACTTTATTAAATAATTCCCACATAATGATTTATAATTAATTATCATAATTAATATCAACACCAATTAATAAATAAATAAATAAAATAAAATAAAGTACAATAAATAGAACTCAAATAAATAATTAAATTAAAAGACAATAAATAAATAAAAGTCATCTTAACAATAAATTAAACAAATTTAACATTTTAACAATTAATAAAGCTTAATTAAATATCAATAAATTAAATTTAATTAATTAATTAATTAACTAAATTCTTAATTAAAATAAATAATCCAATCATGCAATAAAGACAATAATCAAGCCACGACTAATCAAAATAAGAAGTCAGAGAGATTTGACCTCAAGACCTATGAAACAAGGTAGAAGAGACTTAACCAATATGCCACATCTCTTAGTTGACCCTAAAGGGGAATCAACCAAGCAAAAGACATCAACATAAACTAATAAGGTATACATCTTAGACCAAGAGTATGTGAGGGAAACTATGTCATCTTTGACAACTTGCCATTGGGATAGGACACACTCAAACTTATGAAGCCAGGTGGAGTCGATGTTCGATACCTACAAACTTGCATCAAAGACTAAACACAACATATATGATACATATACATCATATTAAATAGGCAAGTGATAGAGAATCGCGATGACATATCCCACTCGCAATGAGTGATATGGCATCGTCTCTACTCATGAAGAGAATCACACAATACAATATCAAAATAATGCATAGAATCATCACCATGAAGTAGGGTTAGTATCATCATCAATCTTATAATACATATAAACAATAATCATATGTGAATCTAGGAGTCATATAAATCCATCCATCTAGGAGATACCAAATCAACATCCAAAAGAATCTAATATCATATAATAAGTCTCGCATCACCAATCATAAAATTAACTAGTCATAAAGAGTCATCACAAATACCATGAGTCCACATAAGGTCCTAGTATCACAGATACCATCTCAAAATAGAAGAAGAGTCATAAACATCCATCCAAATAACCATCATAAGTCTGAATGAGTCTATCAGTATGCAAATCAAAATGCAAGACTAGGAGGGACACTACATTCTCCCCCCCATTGCCTAGGCTTACTCCCGGAAGCCTGAGAACAAATAGGGGTATAACTCTCTCATCCGTGCAACATCCTCCCAATTCATCAAAGAATCATTATTCAGGTCCCATTGGACCCTTACCTAGTCTATGTCATGACCCTTGAGGGTCAATCCCTGATGCTGAAGAAAGCATACTAGCTCTAGAGAAATTTGCCCATCCTCTACCTGCAATGAATACCAATCCAAAACATGTGTTACATTAGAATAATAAGGTCTCAAAATTGATACATGAAACACATCATGGATGCGGGACAATTTGACTGGCAAGGCTAGGTGATAAGCTACAAGACTAATCCGCTCCAAAATCTCCAAAGGTCCCACAAAGCGAGGTGCCAACTTAGAGCCTTTTCCATGACGGATAGGGCTCTTCTATGGATGCGCTCTAAAAAGCACCTTGTCACCTACTAAAAATTGATGATCAATCTGATGAGCATCCACATATTTCTTTTGTCTATCCTATGTTGCTGCCATATGCTCTCTAATATGCCATACCTGCTGCTCCAAATCCTGCAACATTTCTGATCCAAGGAGCACTCTATCCTCTAATCTATCCCAACTCAAGGGTGAATGCCTAGAAGAGAGACATACCAATCGAATTGTGATACCCATTATTGTAGGTGAACTCAACCAAATGAATGTACTCCTCCCATCTAGAATGTTGATCCATGACATATATCCTCAACATGTCCTCCAACACCTGGTTAACCCTCTCCATCTATCCATCTGTCTCTAGATGATACCTTGAACTAAAGTTCAGTTGTGCTCCCAAATCATGCTGAAGTGAACATCGGATCTCAATTTGATATGATCTATCGAGGATACCATGTAGTCTCAATATCTTCCCCATGAAGATACAAGCCACTAACTCTATTGTGTAGGAAGATTTGACTGGCAAGAAATGAGCTACCTTGGTCAACCTATCAACAGTGACCATAATAGCATCATGATGTCATGAAGACATAGGCAAACAGATGATGAAGTCTATAGATATGATGTCCCATTTCCATTCTAGAATCAGGTTCGACTGCAACAAACATGCTAGATGTCAATGTTCTGCCTTCACCTGCTAACACTCTAAGAAACATGATACATAATCTACTATGTCTCTCCTCATGCCTGCCCAATGATATAGTTGTCGCAAATATGCATGCATCTTCTTAACACCTTGATGTGTCGAGTAAGGTGCACAATGAGTCGCTGATAGAATCAACACTCAAAGACCATCCAATGGTGGAACATAGATACATCCCAAATGATAAATAAGACCATCAGACTAATGAATAACCCACAAAACTTCCATCCATAGGCCTCCCTAAAATAATCTCCTCTATAACTTCCTGATACCAGGCGTCTATTGGAAGTGCACTAAGAATACGACTCCTCAAATCAACACTAAGAACTACTGATGATACCTCATGCCTCTTATGGATCAATGGATTTGCCACCACATTCTCCTTACCCTGAATGTATCTCACCTTGAAGTCATACTCGCACAAAAACTCCATCCAATGTCGTTGCCTAGCATTCAAATTTGGCTGCGTGAAGATATACTGCAAACTATGATAACCACTATGCAACTCAAATCTATGGCCAAGAAGGAAATGCCTCCATCTAACCAATGCATGAATAACTATCACTAGCTATAGATCATGAGTAGGATAGTTCAACTCATGATCTTTGAGTTTACACGACTCATAGACAATCACACATTCATCCTGCATAAGAACCACTCCAAGACCCTCCAAAGATGCATTTGTACACACCACAAGATCCCAAAGGATCTGGAATTACTAAGATAAGTGCACTAGTCAACTACTCCTTCAGAATCTAAAAAGTTATCTCACATCGCTTTGACCAAATAAAATTATTCCCTTTACTCTGAAGAGAAGTAATAGGATATGCAATCTTGGAGAAATCTTGAACAAACCGCTGATAATAGCGTACAAGACCCATAAAGCTATGTACCTCACCCACATTAGTGGGTTCTAGCCAATCCAAAATCGCCTGAATCTTAGAGGGATCCACTGGGATACCCTCTCCTGAAATAACATGGCCAAGGTATTTCACCTCAGTCTGGAAAAACTCACACTTCACCACATTGGCGTACGACTGATTCTCATTGAGACACTATAAAACTAGCCGCATATGCTCCTCCTCTGTCCTCGAATAAATCAAAATATCATCTAGAAACATGAGAACAAATCTATGCAAATAGGTCCTAAATACTCCATTCATCAAGCTCATGAAAACTGATGGAGCATTTGTCAACCCAAAAGGCATCACTGTGAACTCATAATGGCCATACCCCATGCGAAATGTTGTGCGATGAATGTCTGCCTCATGAATCGCAACTGATGATACCCAGATTTGAGATCTATCTTGGATAAGACCTTCACATCCTTGTTCTAATCAAACAAATCATTGACCCTCAGCAAAGGATAATGGTTCTTCACCGTCACCTTGTTCAACTGTCTATAGTCAATGCACAACCAAAGAGACCCATCCTTCTTCTTCACAAACAACACCGGTGCACCCCAAGGTGAAACACTAGGCCAAATTAATCCCTTTGCCAATAACTCTTCCAGCTGCAATTTCAACTCACTCAACTCCTAAGTGGTCATCTGATAAGGAGCCTTAGATATAGACTCTACTCTTACAATCAAATCAACCCTGAAATCAATGTCGCGCTTAGGTGGCATACCTAGAATCTCACTTGGAAACACATCTGCAAACTATTACAAAATAGGATGATGAGAAAAGACATCATCCTTACTCTCACCCTCATCCAACTCATCCACTCTAACTACAAAAAGATGACAGCCCTTGCGCACACAATGCTTCAGCTGCATTGCGGAAATCATGCGAAGAGAGAGAGGTCACTGGATACCTAGTATCTCCACACTCTTCCCACTATCATCCAAACATTACACTCTCTTACCTCAACAATCAATCCTAGCTTGATGGGACTCAAGACAATCCATATTTAATACCACTCCATAGGAACCCAAAGATATCACACAAAGATCCATCATGGTAGAGGGCACACCTAACTCCAAAACACAACCATGCACAAGGGAATCCATACCCACCTTGGATCCTGTGGCTAACTCAACCTACCACTTATCAGCCTACTTTGCCATAACAAGCCCGCATCTCTCTACTAAAGAAGAGGAAATAAAAGAATCACTAGCACTAGAGTCAAACAATACTGAGCAAGAGATACCACCTATCTCACCTGTAGTCTCAACAATAGTGCTTTGATGTTCAGCCTAACGGTTATCAACCGTTGCAAACACGTGATGGGATCTACCTACATCACCAACTGTAGGCTCTGAAGATGTGGGTCTCTATCCTGACATCTAGGTGGACCTCTATGTATATTGAGATGCATAGTGACCTAACTGGCCACAAGTGAGCAACTCCCTCTGGTGAAACCTCGTGCAATAGGTGGGGCACTAGACTACTGTACACTGCCTTTACTAGACTGTTGAACACTCTGAGCTAGCTGAGAGGAAACTAGTCATCTATCATGCTGCCTACCATGATCCCTATTGGACTATGATCTAGCTCCACATGCAAATCTTTAACCCTAAAATTTCTTCTTCCAATATTGCTGAGCACCTCAGAAAGAGGAAGGATAGCTCCTAGCCTGTCCTGAGAACTGTGACGGAGCACCTCTCGCAACTGATACTGAAGCTAGAGCACTACTAGTCTGCACACCTGCAGAGCCTCTGGATGCCAAAGAAAACATCTCCTCAATCAATTGGGCCTTCTCCACCGCCAACTGCATAGTCTTGGGTTCGAAAATCCAAACATCACCACTAATGGGGTCGTTAAGACCCCTAATGAAATGTTGCACAAGCATCGCATCATCATCTACAATCTCATAGTACTGTCTAAGCTCAAAGAAATTATTCTCATACTACTCAACTATCATACCCCGCTGCCTCAAATCATGGAACTAATGAGCCCTATGTTGTCTCCAGAGATTTGATAGAAAACAAGCACAGAATCGCTCCAGAAATAACTCCCATGAAACTGTCGCAATGTCCAAATGGAGCTTGTGCTCCTCCGTACACCACCAAGTGGTAGAAAAATATTGAAGATGCATAATTGCACACCTAGCCTAGGTGTTACTGCCATATGGGTGCATGGGAAAAGACCTATCCAAGTCAAGCAACCAAGTCTCTACCTCCAATCCACCACCGAAACCATAAAAAGTAGGGGGATGAGCCCTAAGGAGATCTCTCATATGACTAGCGGCAGCTGCATTCTGATCCATTACAACATCCACTCTCCTATGAGGTGAATGTGAATTCTCTCTCTCATGCTCCTAATACTTAACCCTATCCTCATGACCCGAATGATGAGACTCGTCTTGATGATTCTTCTGCTATACTGAACCTAGACGATCAAGAAGATTCTGAAGTGTCGTAACCAAATGTGGAATCGCATCTCCACCTCCCTAATCCTATTGTCTCTCCTCCTCATGAGGTTGTTCCTACTACTTCTCCTTATGGTGAGACTCTTCACAAACCTCAAGGTTAGGATTCTGATGAGTACCCATGTGACCACCACAATCACAACCTCTACCTTTACCAGGCATCTTGTCTATCCAAGAAGCAAAAAAATCTATGAGATAAAATCTAGGGCAAATAAGTGAAAATAATAACAAGTAGGGATACAGTGTTGGGCTACCCCATGCTAACATATGCTAACTCGCATAATGGGCTCATATGAAACTAGAGTACCCAGTTGGTGTAGGAGCACCTAGTTTTAACTAGTTTTATTGATGCATTTCCAAATTTTGGAGTGATTGATCATTTTTGGGATCAATGAATGAATAATGGACTATTGATAGGTCCACAAGTGTGTCTGGGAGCTATTTGAAGGGTGATTGTCACCAAAGTTTGCTTGTTTTCTCGGTTTTGGCCAATGTGTCCTTGTAAGCCAAAAAATGGCATTATTTTGTATTATAATATAAAACTCTTTGTAATGCCTAATTAGGAATTTTTTCATGTTAATTTTATGTTAGGAAACCATCCTAGGGGGTTTAGAATGAATAGAAATGCATAAGTTGCAAAAATGCAAATTGGAGCAAAAGTTGTCATTGTTGCTTGACAACTTTTTGAGCAACTTTTTACAATTGATCAAATAGATGGTTAGGAAACTGATGGGAGATTGGTTATGAGAAAGGATACATAAAATTAATTTTCCATGATTGTAAATGGGTTGGAAAATTCATGATCAGATTTTGAATAAAAAATTGAAGACAATTTCTAGGTTTTTACTTGAGATTTGTAAATTTGACTATAGCAGTCCATACCAAATGATCTGATATTGTTACTATCTTTTCATTGTGGTTTAGTGTAGGTTGTTGTCATGCTCAGGAAGTGGTATTATACTTTCTTAATGTAGGTTTAGTGTGTGTTTATAAATTCTCTGCTACTGCACTGCTCTCGATCTGAACAAGGGTTTAAAACCCTAGACATGGTTCCAACTTGAAATCCCATTGAGTTTGTTCAATGGACCTTGGGATTAAATTCATGGAACCTATGAATAATGTACATATTCTTTCTAGTGTCCTCAAGGTTTCTTGGAAACCATTTTCCATCATATCTTAGGCGAGCTCTGTCATAGCCCGGCTAGGGATATGACTGTCATTTTTGTCATTGCTTGCAGGGAAGACAAAATGTGGATGTTCCAAGTTTTTGGCATGAAAGAATATGAAGTCTAATGGAGTCTCAATAGAAGCAGGAAGATGTGACAAGGTGAAGAAGACAGTAAATCCTATTGGAGAAGACTAGCAACCCTTAAACCCTCAAAAAGAGCCATTTTGGGGTCCATACCTGTACGACCGTACCAAACAGCCTAACCTACTAAATCCAAAAGTTTTTCCAAAAGGGTATTCAGATCACTAATTCTATTAGGTGGTCTTTTGGGATTTTTGTGAGCAATTGCACAAAAACTATGAAGGTAGAGCTAATAGGGGCTCTTAGGGCTACTAGGCTTAGAAAATAGGAAAAGGAGGAAGCGATGGGAAAATGGAGAGAAAATAAACAAAGAACCATATGAATGGAGTTGAAACACCTTCTCTACACCCCCTAAGACCCCTACAAGTGTATGTTAGAGATTTGGCAACTTGAAGGTTGGATTGACTCTAGTGAATCACAGCTATGCCTGTGATAAATGGGAGCAACAAGTTGATAGAGAGCACTCCAAAGGAGTTCAGTTGTTTGATTTGAAATTGGATAAGAGTAGGGTGTGAACAAGGTTGGAAACCCACTAAAACATATTTTCCCACCTATTATTCAAAGGAGCAACTCTTTTGTGAGACACTCCCCATCACCAGTGTATGAACATGGCCTCTAATACCAGATGTAATGACCACCAAAATACCCTAGAGAAATAAAATAAAAACTACTAACAATTTTTTTTTTTAAACATCCATTACATTATTCCAACATTAACATACATCGATACAACATTATTCAATCACAATAACACATGTAACATAAAATAGAAACATGGTAAACACATTCTACGCAAGCAGAATAAACCTTCTAACATAATCATATTTCAAATACATTCTTACCACATAATTATTCCCTAGGGTATCTTAACGTCACTACTAGCAACATTCTAGCACAATAACCATTTATCAAGAAGCACTATTCTCCTAATCATCTAACCAAATTACTTTTCATGCAACTAAAGCACAACCAATACATATGTATATTCTTCCACTTTATAATCTCTCATGAGAACAATATAATTTACATTTAACCATCAATTCTCATAAATTCCTAACTACTCAAGTAAAGCTTAAATGCAACTATTCTATTCCTTTTATCAATCATCTTAGAGCATATCATAACTCAATTCCAAGGCATGAATATAAATACAATTATAAATCATATGTCTACTTCATCTTATAAACGCATTATATCCATAAGCACCTAGCATATTAAATATCTCACATCTAGGAAACATCAAGCATTCTTCCAACCTCTACACCATGTCCTACTGTATTTTCACATAGTTATCTAACTCAAATATGCATACTCTCTTACATGATCATATCATCATTGTCATCTTATGAAAAGTCCGAAACACATAGCATTACACAAATAATTTAACATTTAGTATCCATGATCACCTAGTTACTCAAGTATAGATCAAATCCTATCCATTCCATAAGTGTAATGCATCTCAAGTACAACTAAACCAATCCATTTACATGATTTCTTTTAAACTCATACAAGCATCTACTACATCATGAAATATTCAAAGATCAATACTTTATTCTAACAATAAGTCCTATTACAATATCATCCTAAAATACATGATAGTACAACATAAGATTACATCATCTATTCTACATACATATTGCATTATGATAAAATGTCTTCTTTGCATGAACATAGAAAACCAATTCCAAGGTGAAATCTCATGAAGAATCCAATCCACACACGCAACACCAAGGAGATTATCCCAATGGAAGAAGGCAATCAACCACCCGACCATGTGGAACCAATCAAGGAACCATCCCCCTGTACTAGGAGATGACAAAGGTTCCAACACACACTCATGACCTAAGATGACACCTATCAACCAAAGGATACATCAAGACTCAACAAGACTCCAATCAAGAGATCACAACACAAAAATGCATCACAAGGTTGAAGACATCAAGAGACCCTCCAGAGGCACAATCAACAAAGAAAAGCATATACAAAATGGACTCAAGTAGGGAAAGAGTGTCATCACATGCTATCCTCACAATAGAAGGGGCCAATCCTCACCCTGATAGACATGTGGAACCATCTCAACCTTGGAGCTATTCAAGGGAGATTGGTTTACTGCTACAACAGTCTTCCCAAACTCACCTCGAGTGCGTACAATTCTAGGGCTATGAGGAGGGGCACACAATCAATTATTATCTTGTTTAGTGAATTTCCTAATGCCCAAAACCCACTAATCAATTATTTAATTTATCACTTGCAATTACAACAAACCCTTCATGTGGATCCAACAAGTCTAGACCCCCTCCTAGAGGCCTAATGCTCAAGACCTTGGTCCACAAATCCAAGGGCTCACTCTCCCTACAATGAACCCTGACCATAGGGTGAAAATACATATCCAATACACATATAAAAACATCATGAAGGCCAAAAAAGATATGATAACAATCTCAACAAACTAAGCACTAACTGAGCAAAGAGGACTCATGAAACAAACTCAAGGAAGAAGGCCTTCACAAATGCAACATCAAAGATCAACCAATCATGAATGTAAACCATAAAATAGACACAAATAGCATAATATCCTCAATGATGAGGCATAAAACATCCCACTGGAGTCACATAAACAATTCCTCAACAACGAGGCATTCTCCCTCTCGTTGGAGCGTCAAATCGCATAGTAACACCTTAACGGTAAGGCATGAACCCTCTTACTGAAAAATTAAACATAATAAGAGATAAAAATACATCATAACCACATCTGAAAATGCCAATACATACTGCACAAGCCTCTAGAGTACTCACACAGACCAAAGGTGCACTCAAACAAGCCAAAAACTGACTTTTGGAGACCCCTGGGATAGCTTAGTGTTTCTGAAACCTAGAGCAGTGTTCCTGGTAGGTATGGTAATATTTTTGGCTTTTATGGTAGCATTTTTGGTTAGTATGATGGTGTTTTTGGTCTCTAGGGTGGCGTTTCTGGTCAATATGGTTGAATATGCAAATCAGGACATCAGCTCTCCTAGTCAATTTGACAGATAATATGGTACAAATAGTGGCATTTCTCGCATGTATGGTGGCATTCCTGTTATGTAGGATGACATTTTTGGTAGTTTTCCTGGCATTTCTGGGTTTTTCTATGGCGTTTTTGGTAAAAGTGCAGAGATCAATTCATTACAAAGGCATATATGGCTTAGGAGGGGCCTCAGGAAGTCTCAAGGGTATAAAATGACCCTCATACCAAACACATGAGGTTTAAAAAATCAAAATATCATCATAGACCATCAACATATTCATATTATGCTTCTTGGTAAAAAGATGCAGAAGAAAATCTCTCTCCCACTGATTTAAAACTGAGAAATGTGAAGCCTAGACCACAAGGGAGAGGGAGAGAAAAGAAATAAGCAATAATTAGTGACTCAAGCAAACAAAAAAATATCTACAAGCATCCAAACAAGTGGAAGGAAGAGTCTACCCTCCCTTAGAGAAGACACAGTAAAAACACAGTGATTCATAAGGAACTTAGAAAACCAAATCTACACTTTCCCCATTCCAAACTTGCACAACAACTGAAATAATCTACTGAAGATCATTTCCACATTCAAAAACACTCCAAGAGAAAACCAAATTCAGAATTTATAGACACGGAGAAGACAATATTTTCCAGATATGAAATGCAAAAATAGAGTCACCAACCTGCAAATCGCAAAAACCAAAATTGAAGAAGAAATCTGAAAATGTCAAGCCTTCCAAAATCCAAATCGCAATCCAAAATCCAAATCCAATTCCAAAATCCTCTTGCAATGATCTGTCGGATCATTAACTTGTGCATAGACTAGCGAGCCAAAATAAATAGAAAAATTAAATTAAAGACTATATTTTTCTCGACCAATAAAAAAATTCCCAAAAACCATATATCTTACTTACCTTTACAAAATTCAAGAAAGGCATAATATAAATATATATTTCTTACCTGCCCAATCAAGCCAACCAATCAAAATAAAAGGTGGGTAGAAATAAATCAAATTCAATTACTTAGTACAAATATGATAATAAATTGGGAAATACAATTATTTCCTCAAAATTAGATGGTAGGTAAAAATAATATTATTTACCCATACTTTATTAAATAGTTCCCACATAATGATTTATAATTAATTATCATAATTAATATCAACATCAATAAATAAATAAATAAAATAAAATAAAACAAAGTACAATAAATAGAACTCAAATAAATAATTAAATTAAAAGACAATAAATAAATAAAAGTCATCTGAACAATAAATTAAACAAATTAAATATTTAAACAATAAAGAAAGCTCAATTAAATATCAATAAATTAAATTAAATAAATTAATTGTTTAATAAATTCTTAATTAAAATAAATAATCCAATCATGCAATAAAGCCACGACTGATCAAAATAAGAAGCCAGAGAGATTTGACCTCAAGACCTATGAAACAAGGTAGAAGAGACTTAATCAATATGCCACATCTCTTAGTTGACCCTAAAGGGGGATCAACCAAGGAAAAGACATCAAGATAAACTAACAAGGTATACATCTTAGACCAAGAGTGTGTGAGGGAAACTATGTCATCTCCGACAACTTACCATTGGGATAGGACACGCTCAGACCTGTGAAGCCAGGTGGAGTCGATGTCCAGTACTTGCACACCTGCATCAAAGACTAAACACAACATATACGATACATATACATCATATTAAACAGGTAAGTGATAGAGAATCGCGATGACATATCCCGCTCGCAATGAGTTATATGGCATCATCTCTACTCACGAAGACAAACATGCAATACAATATCAAAACAACACATAGAATCATCATGATGAAGTAGGGTTAGTATCATTGTCAATCTCATAATACATATAAACTATAATCATATGTGAATCCATGAGTCATATAAATCCATCCATCTAGGAGATACCAAATCAACATCCAAAAGAATCTAATATCATATAATAAGTCTCGCTTCACTAACCATAAAAGTAACCAATTATAAAGAGTCATCACAAATACCATAAGTCCACATAAGGTCCTAGTATCACAGATACCATCTCAAAATAGCAGAAGAGTCATAAACATCCATCCAAATAACCATCACAAGTCTAAATGAGTCTATCAGTATGCAAATCAAAATGCAAGTCTAGGAGGGACACTACACTTAGTTGTTTAGTTTAATTGATTATTTTATTTATTTCATTAGCATGATTTTTATTATGCCTTGTCCATTTGAGAAAAAGTTATTTTTAACTTTAAAAAAAAAGTTAAATATCTTGATGGCTTTTTGTGTGAGGGAATTAATTTTTAAATTAAAAAATTAAAATATTTTTTATTTAATTTGAGAAAAGAAAGTCAAATTGTATTTTATGAAAAGTGGAATATTCCTTAAAAAAATGATTTTTGCCCTAGTAGATATTTTTAGTGTAAATTCCTTTATGTTTAGGGAAAATTTTCAAAAAGAGGAGTTCTTTTTTATTTTGGAAAAAAAATTCCTCTCTTTGGTGGAATGGGGGTTTGCTGGAAATTCTGGTATTTTGGGAGGATTGGGTGCTCTCCTCCAATTTTCTTCTAGGAAAGCAAAGGAAGGTTGGATTATTAAACTTTTGTTTTGTTCATTTTGTTTACATATATTTGAGAATGAGTGACTGAAAAATTGGTTTTCTTTATTTCCCTTTCTTGTTGAAAGAATTATTTGTTTGAGAAATTTGGTTATGAGGGTTTCTAGATCTTCTAATTTGGGCTAGAGCAAAGGAAATTGGGGATTCTTGTTTATATCCAGCTTTGTGTTGTGAGTTTATTCTAATAATTTCTAGTTTGAAATGCCCAGATAGAAAATAAATTGGTAAATTTTGCTAGTCACCAAGAAGGCAATTTAATTTTATTATATAGTTGTTTGTCTAGTTCTATTTGTATTTCTATTTGAATTTATAGAGAAAAGAATTTTAAAAAAAAAGAAATTAAAAAACAAATGGGGTTAACGTGGGGGGTGTGTGGGAGCCAAACCCCACGATGTGGAGAGGAGCTTCCCACAGCCGTGGGGGCCCCTCTTCCCACAGTTGTGGGGAGAGACAACCCACTCTATGGGCGTCCCTCCTCACACAACCGTGGGGGAGGCAACCCACGCCGTGGGCACCTCTCACCCCACGCTATGGGTGGGGAGTTAAACCCCCCCCCCCAGCATGGGGTATTAACAATTCACAGTTTTCCCCCACGCTGTGGGCACCTCTCACCCCACGCTATGGGTGGGGAGTAAACCCCCCCCCCCCCCAGCATGGGGTATTAACAATTCGCAGTTTTTTTTAGTTTACATGCAATTTAAAATTTAATTCATTCAGGCAAACATTTCAGTTTTGGGTGTGTTAATATGATTATATATATATGTGTGTGTGTGTGTGTGTGTGTGTGTGTGTGTGTGTGTGTGTGTGTGTGTATTTTTAAATTAAAAATTGGGTTTAGTGGAATTTTAATTTTTTTTAAATGATCATCAATTTTTTAAATAGAAAAATAAATATAATTGTATTGTTATATATATATATATATATATATATATATATATAGAGAGAGAGAGAGAGAGAGAGAGAGAGAGAGAGAGAGAGAGATGTGTGTGAAGTTTGAAATTTAGAAAGTATCCATTAAATGTTATATTGATTGGACATTTTTTTGTAATAACGTTGCAAAAGAAAAGTACTTATTGGTAATCATGTATTAATTTAGTCAATATGGCTTTAGTTGGATAGATCTATATTTGGATTAAATAATGGCCTCTTTAGATGGTAATTTTCTTTTATTTCGTAAAAGATTGCTTGACATTTTTATTGCAAGTCAAACCTGTGTTTAGCCATTTATTGGATTGGAAACTTAATGGTTTAATTTTACTTAAAAGGAAGATTTTCATGTGTGTGTGGGTGTGAATTTTCAAATTAAGTCAATGTGCAATTCATTTGGGTGTATATGGACTTAAACCTTTTTTATGAGTTTTCCCTGTTGTAGACTTTCTTGTCATGGAGGAATCAATTATTTGAAAGAGCTACAATTAGATAATAATAGCTTGTGAGGGACACTTTTTCTAGCTTCGCCCACACTTTCAGCATCGCCTTCCATCTTGATGTATTATCTGGTTCCTCCCTCCTTAAATCTCCTCCCATATTTGAATTTGGATTCTCAGCTCTGTTCCTCTGCAAACTCAACACTTCTTTCCTGTAGTTACTCAAGATTTTGAAAAGGGTGACCCAGAAAGTGTGTGATGTAATATTAAAAATGGTTGGGGTTCTACCGCTTTGTCAGGTAATCATTACCTTTCCATCAAATCATAAATTATTCATATACCCTATCATGATTATGTGGTCCTTCCCTCCCCGTAAATCTGTCCTTTCTAAGGAGCTCTTTAATGTTCATATTAATATCTTCCCATGCCAAATCATTTGATAATCAGAGTTAACACCTAGGTTTTCCAGACAGTCCGCCACCATATTTTTCTCTCTAAAGGCATGTTGAATAATTATTTCTTTAAAAATAGCAATGATTTCCCTATCTTTCAGGATAATGTTTTCAATTGACCAAGATGGCTCTGACTCCCCCTTCAGACACTTAATAATATTAAGTGAATCTCCCTTGAGCCATAATTTATCATGATTAAGTTTCTTAGCTATAATTAGGGTATTCAGGGAAGCTAAGGCTTCGGCAAAATGACTAGTTTGACTCCCCAAAGGACCAGCCACTGCCACTAAGCAACTTCTAGCAAAATTTTTGACAATGCCCCCATATCCAGCTTTACCCAGATTCCCCTTAGAGGCCCCATCAAAGTTAGCCTTAATCCACCCCTGAGGAGGAAAACACCAAACAAGACCTTCTCTGCCCTTCTCCTTACTAGTAGTAGTAATAGAGAGGTTCCACCTGTCATTGAAATCTTCTTTAGCAGTTGGTCCATTATCAGTGCCATAGATACATTCAAATATGCTCCTGTAAATTTTATCCACCACCATTTCAGGAGTAGCACTTTTATCCCCAAAAATCCTATTGTTGCGCTCTTTCCATATATTCCAGATAACATTTAGGAAAGTAAGTTTCCAAGTCTCCACAATCTTTGGATTAGAACTAGGGCATTGCCATTGCTGCCAAGAATCCCCTATGGAACTCGAAAAAACCTAGCTCAAGTTCCACCTGAACAAAGAGAACACCTGTTAGGAAAAACAAAGCCTCTCTTTTGAAGGTTGTCCAGAGTTAAAACCTTGTTTTGGATTAAAATCCCAAAAAAGATATTAGCCTTAGGAACTAACTTCTTATTCCAGACTTTAGCCCAAATAGGAGTTTCTTCCACAGATTCATTATGGATAGCCACAGCTGAGGACACAGAATATTTCCCATATGGGGTTTCCCTCCATATGAATCTGTCATCTTTATTGTCTCTAGGAACTTTAGTAGAGAGAGCAATCTGAAGGAACTTAAGCCCTGGACAATGTTGGCTAAAATCAATCAATCTCCCATTTCTCTAGTAGTCTCTGATCAACTCCCCAAACCTGCTTTTGAACCAGTCTTTCCATTCATTAAGGATTGGAACTTCCTCCAGAGGTTTATCCAATATCCACCTATCTTCCCAAAATCTTATTTTCCTACCATCCCCAAGGTTCCAAATTCGACCAGCAGCAGCCCAACTTTTAGCAGATTGGATTGCATTCCATATAGCAGATCCTTCAACAATAAAAGAATCATCTAAAAATTCTTCCTCAGAAGGTTGCATATAAAGATATTTGTTTTTCCAGATTAAATTCCATTCTCTTTCCTCCCCTTTCATTCTCCAGATTTGTTTAACTAATAAAGCCTTATTCATAGAGCTGATATTCCTTAAACCCAACCCCCTTGAGGCTTTAGGGGAATAGATTTTATTCCAAGCAATAAGGGTAATTCTATTTTTGACTTCCACCCCCAACAAAAGAAACTTTTTTTGAATTCTTTCAATTCCTTCCGCAAACTTCCTGGGGATTTTGACCAAACTAAGAGCATAAACAGGCAAGTTTTGGAGAGTACCTTTGAGCAGAGTAACTTTGCCCACTTGACTAAGGACTGTCCCTATCCACCCAGTCAATTTTGAGTTAAATCTATCAATCAACTTATTCCAGAAAAAATCCTCAAGCTTAATACACAGAGGGAGCCAAGAATTCTTTCAATCCTTAATTGCCTTTGAACAGGGGTATTGATGAAGAACAAAGAACTCTCATCCCAATTAATTTTTTGACCAGAGGCAGATTCATAAATATTCAGCACATTCTTCATATTTTTAGCTTCCATAATGGTAGCTTCCCCTATAGTGATAGAATCATCAACAAACTGTTCATGAGTACAAGTGAAATTGGATGAAGATGGTTTTAGACCTCTAAGATTGCCTTCGTCCACATTTTAAAATATAAATCTACACAGACTTTTAGCTAAAATAGTAAACAAGATAAGGGATATGGGGTCCCGCTATCTAAGACCTCTAGAGCTTTTGAAGAAACTAGATGGAGATCCATTGACGATAATAGCAGAAGAGGAAGTTTCCATAAGTTGAGAGCAAAGTTGAATAACTTTTTCACCAAAACCAAACACTCTCATAATCCTTAGGAGAAACTGCCAATTCACTCTATCATAAGCTTTAGCCATATCTAACTTCAAAAAGAACCCTTGATTATTAGCAACTTTTAGGGAATGGATATTTTCATGAACAGCTATTATGGAGTCCAGAATCTATCTACCAGGGACTAAACCATTCTGCTGGACAGAGATAATTCTTGGAAGAATTTCCAGCAGCCTGGAAGTCAGAACCTTGGATAAAATCTTATAAATAGAGTTACAGAGACTAATGGGTCTAAACTTATTAAACTTAGTAAAGGTAATGTTGATAGTAACTTATATTATAAAATTAAACATGATAACATATTTATTATTGAATTCTTTGTGGATGATATCATTTTTGGAGGAGAAGAAGGTCTATGCATGAAATTTACTAATGATATGAAGAAAGAATTCGAAATGTCTATGATTGGTGAGATGAAATTTTTCTTAGGTTTGCATATTACTCAGACTAATAAAGGTATTTTCATTTGTCAAACTAAGTATGTGAAGGAGTTACTTAAGAAATTTAGACTTGAGAATTCTAAACCTATCGGTATTCCTATGATAACCAATTGCAAATTGTCAAAGCATGATGAATCACCTAAAGTGAATCCGAGCATATACTAATCAATGATTGGTGGTTTTATATACCTAACTCAAACAAGACCTGATATAATGAATGTTGTTTGTATTGCTTCTAGATTTCAAGCAGATCCTAGAGAAACTCATGATATTGTTGTCAAGAGGATATTCAGATATTTGGCAGGTACAACAGACTTTGGGTTATGGTATCCAAAGAATGATGACTTCACATTATGTGCATATACAGATTCTAATTAGGTTGAAGACATGGATGACCGGAAGAGAACTACTGGCAATGCATTCTTTCTTGGGAAGAAGTTGGTTTCATGGCATAGTAAGAAACAATCATGCACTTCATTGTCTACAACTGAAGCAGAATATGTTGCAGATGCTACCAACTGTACTCAGATTTTATGGATGAAATAAATGTTAAAAAATATAAGAGTAAGTTATGATGAGCCTATTGTTATTCACTATGATAGTACTACTACTATTGATATGTCAAAGAATTTGGTATTTCATTCCAAATCAAAACACATTTCTATAAGGTATAATTTCTTGAACGAAAAGATTGAAGCAAAGGAAGTCGGATTGGTTTATGTGCCTACTAAGAAACAGATTTCAGATATTCTAAGAAAACCATTGCCTAAAGACACTTTTGAATATCTCATAGATCGGTTGGGGGTTACCAGCCGTCCAGGAGAGACATAGAGATGCATCAATCTGATAAGATTATCAGACATACTTTTCTGATCCAGGTTGATGAAGATGGTGCTACTAATTAGAGGGAGTAGTCAAATGTTTGGTTTAGTATCCGTCCTTCGTCATTGATGTCAAAGAGGGAGAAGCTATTCATGTGAAAAAAGCTAGATCTTTTGATGGTGTTTTGGAGATTGTTGGCATTCCTTGGCACTTGGATGTTTTTCACATTCAATGTTGTCATCAATGCCAAAGGGGGAGATTGTTGCCAATATGTTGGATTTGGTTAAGTGTTTCATTGATGTCAACACTGTATCCCAGTTAGTCTTTGTGATCTTCTTGGTTCTGGTTGTAATTCTGATCCGGTATGATTAGATCTCTGGAATCAGTTTTGGATGCTTATTTTGATGGTTATATGCTTGCTATATTCTGGTGGTTTCATAATTTGTTTATCATTTTTGGTATTTGTCTTTACCAGCTTGATCTTGGCTTTCCCGACTAGCTTTTGGCTTTACCGGCTTCTGGTGTTCCTAGATAGCTTTACTGGTATGTTGTTTTGGTGACTAGGTCAATGGATTTTGGGTTTGTCTTATGGAATCAGTTTCTATCATGCTATTGGTACTTCTTGATCATATCCTATGTTTGATGACTTTGCATTAGATGGCATGCTATTATGGTGGTCCTCTTTGGATCCGGTTAAACTTTCACTAAGGGTTTCTACCGATAAGTGAAGCGTGTTGGATTTTGGTCTTAGCGGAATCCCCGACAGATATAATTGTTTGGTTATCTGATTTAGGTCCATGCTATGTAATGTAAATCATAATATTGGTCCGGTAAAATCATGTAATGTATTTTTTGTAATTATGGGTTTATGGGTTTAGGGTTTAGCCAACCTTGTCAATAAGGTTGATGATCTATATTTATAGGTGACTTATTCATGTAATTGGTATATCGATGGTTATGGTTGGTTAAGTTTGCATTATCAAAGAAAGGATTATGTGTGAATAGAGTCATATCATTCCAATGAAGGTTGGAAAGGTTTTGTATTGTAGAGCATACATCAATGCTTAACTAGAACTATACCAGGCATTAGTAGATGCTACTTTCATAGTTCATTTCTTTCCGGATTGTAGTCCAATGTTTATGTAAGTCAGTGAGACTTCCCTTTGTGATGAGAAATGTTCTCTAGGCTATTGACATTTCTTCATGTGCAAACCCCATTGTAATTATTCACAATACTACTGCAGAGTATTCATTTGATTGTGGGTAGGGTTTCCCACCATGGTTTTTCCCTTTTCCGGTTTTCCATGTCAAAATATTGGTGTTATGTGTGTTTTACTTTCATGATATATCTTTCATTGTGTTGTGCTCTAGTTTAAGGTTTAGATTTGAATTGATTGTTGTTATTTTTATTAAACTGATTCACCCCCCCTCTCAGTTTACTCCCAGTATCAAAACATTCTAACAATTGGTATCAAAACATTCTAACAGGTAGAAGGTTTGTATAACCAAGTTTGTTTCTTTAGTTTTGCTTGAACTCCCTGTGTTTGGTTGGCTTTTGTGTTTTACCTTGGAGTTCTTTGGAGGTTGTGTAGTGTCATAAGGAAGAGTGACTTCTGAATAGGGTTTGGGGCCCAAAATGGCTACTAGGATAACCTCTTGGAAGTTTGAGTAATAAGTGATAACTTAATTAATAAATTGGGGTTGGATTTTAAAACATTAATCAAGCTTAATTGTGCCCCGCTCATGGTTGAGTGCTTGTACAGACTCAAGATGTAGTGGGAAGGCCTCAAATGGTAAAACCAACAACCTTGTCTTCACAAAAGGTTTGTTGGGTCCGCATGAGTCATGGATGGGGGTTGGGTTCGGGAGAGGCTACCGGGATAGCCCAGGATGGGGCCCAAGGCATATGGAGGCCTCCTAATATAACCCATACTAGCTATGCAATGACATTCTCTCCTTATGCTCACTAGTGTGTAACCTTGTGTGGCTTTACTTGGAGAATTCTTGTGGGAGTCATATATGTATGCTTATGCCTTATGTGAGTACCTGATGTACATGTTAGACCATGTGATGCTTATTTGTGGTTTGCTTGAGGTCCTTATTACTATCTCCTAGCACGCAGGGTTGGTCCCTTTATGGGCCACATGGTCAGGTGGTAGTGCCACTTTCCATAGGGTATTTTATTCCTGCCTTCTTGCAAGGGATTAGCTTTGCAAGTGCTTTAGATATATCTCTTGGATTTAATACTTTCCTTGTACCAGTTGGATCCTCTTTGTTCTTCTTGGATCATATTTGCATCTTTTGGACCTTATGTGGTCGGTTGTATCATTTGTTTATTTATATGCCTTCATGGCAAGTTATAATTTTATGTAACCATTATGTATTTTTATGAGACTTGGTGTTTTAAGTGCAATTGTAATATTATGTTATCCTTGCAATGTAAAAGCAATGTATTATGATGAGATTTAGATGGTAGAATTTATATCTTTAATTAAAATCATTGTTGTAATGTAACTAAATGTATTATCATGAATGAAGAATAGAAATGTTAGTGTTATCTCATGCAAAGTATGAAACAATCATTGTTTGTGTAATTAAATTCCTAATGAATAAATATATATCTTAAGTGGATTAATTGATCTTAAGGATTATTTTAATTAAGTAATCTACGTTGGGAAACCCTTTAGGAGTTTAAGTTAAGTCTTCCACTCGTGCAACTTTTAATGTAAGGTATATCATATACATTTGTGCTTTCGGTATTGTTTTATATATATATATATATATATATATATATATATATATATTACACTCTTTTCAAGTGTTTGTAGTTGTATCCTTTAGGGTTTCTTGGCAGGGCATTACATTTGGTGTTGAGGAGTTGAGTCTGCATTATCAGAGAGTGGTATATGTGTGATCAAGATAAATTATCCTTCGGTGTAGTGTGTTGAGTAGAGATTGGTGAAAAGAAGACATTTGTGCCTAACTAGAATTGTCATCAGGCATTAGTGGATGCTATTATTGCAGTTCAGTCTTTCCAGATTGTAGTTCGAATCTTATTGTAAGTTAGTGAACCTTCCCTGAGGGTTGGAGCCTTTTGGGTCATTGTATTTTGAGTAGTGAGCTCTAGGAAGTGTTCCTGAATGCATGTGCATTCCCCATTGTTATATTTATACATATTACTATAGGGTATTATGTCATTGTGGGTAGGTTACCACCGGGGTTTTTCCCTTAACCAGGTTTTCCATGTAAAAAATATTGGTGTTATGTGTGTTGTTGTTATTGTTGTTATCTTTTCTTTTGTTGTAGCTGATTAGATTTGAGATTGTTCTTAATTGTTTTAATCTGATGAAAATTGATTCACCCCCCCCCCTCTCAGTTTTCCTTCTTGGTGCTGCCAGCAAGTGGTATTAGAGCTATATCCTCTGGAAGAAGCTTAACCGCTTGAAGAGATTTGGGATGGTGGCTTATGTGTTTAAGGAGAGTCCTAGATTTGATGGAAATAATTATACAGTCTGGAAGGATCGAATAGAAGTTCATTTGAAGTGTCTTGGTGAAGATTATTGGAAGATTACAAAGAATGTTTACAATGTCCCTCTGAATGGACCAGTTACTACTGATGAGATCAAGGAAGCTGAACATGACATAAGGGCTAAGGAAGCGTTGTTGAGTATTTTGATCAATCTAGAGATGACTAATGTGATGAGACTTCAAACTGCACATGAGATCGAAAAGAAGCTGGGGACCTTGTATGAAGGAGATGTGCAAGTTAAAGTTGCTAAGTTGCAGAGTTTGAAAGGAAAGTATGAAGCATTGAAGATAGGAGAAGATGAGAATATATCAACCTTTATGGCTAAGGTGAATGATCTTGTCATGAATATCATATGTGTAGGTGGAACTCTTGAAGAAGATGAGATTGTTTCTAAGGTGATAACATCTTTGCCTCCTGCTTACAAACATAAGGTAGCTTCTATTGATGAGATCTGAAGTGTGACTACTATGACTAGAGACATGCTGGTTGGAAAGCTTACTGCATTTGAGTTAAGCGAAATTGGAGAATCGGATGGGAAATCTGAGACTGCATTTAGAGCCTCTATATCTAGAAAGTAGAAGTATGATCTGGAAGAAAGTTCATGTTGGGTATCCAGATTTGAAAGAGAAAAGAGAGAGATGGAAGAACACAAGAGAGAGAGAGAGTTGGATGAGCTTGAAGCACTTATTACTCATAGATTTCCTAAAGGAGCTAGTAAGTATGATGGGGAAGTTACTTTTTAAATGTTTCTCTTGTAATAAGATAGGACATTTTGCTTCTAGATGTCCTGAGAGAATGTCCAAATATGAGAGGCATGAGAAATTTCTTAGGCATGATAGATTTGATAAGAATGAGATATATGAGAAGCATGATAAGTATGATAATCTCTACAAGCCCTATTGGAACTACAGAAATCAGAAGAGATGCTATTATGTTGTTGATAAAGGTGTGATAGACAAAGAATCTAACAATGAGAATTTCAGACATGACTTTGTGTTTATTGCTATCAAAGAAGATGATCTGGTACCAGTGAATCCTACAAGCTGCATTGTTGAAGAGAAAGTCTTGGCTGCTAAGATTGAAGAAAGAGATGAATGGGTAATAGACAACAACTATTCACATCATATGACAGGTGATAAAATACAAATTTTGAGTATGGAAAGGTATGATGGTGTTATCTAAGATTTGGAGATGATAAAGCTTGTGTGATTCAAGGTAGAGGTTCTATATCTTTTGATGGTAAAAATAGCACTAATGATGTCTTCTATGTTGAATAATTAAACCATAATCTTTTGAGTATTGGATAGATGGTTGACAAGGGATATGATTTCCAATTCAAGAATGGTAAATGCAAGATCTTAAATGGCTCCAGTGTAGAGATTGCAACAAGGACTAAGGCTTAAGGTAATATCTTTCACTTGAATACCGGTGAGAAAAGTTGTTTGATTTTTCAAATAGATAAAAGCTAGTTATGGCATAGGAGGATGTGTCATGTTAACTTTGATTATATGGTAAGGTTATGTTCTACTCAAGTTGTTAGAAATATGCCTAAGATTGTGAAGCCCTCTAATCCGGTATGTAAAGAATGTTAGTTGGGGAAGCAAACTAGAACATCATTTAAAAGAAAATTGCATACATCTAATGGACTATTAGATCATGTGCATACTGACTTGTGTGGACCTACTAGAGTAAGAAGCATGTAGGGTGACAGGTATTTCAAGTTGCTTATTGATGACTATTCAAGAATGATGTGGGTGACCTTTCTAAGGGAGAAATCAGAAGCATTGGAAAAATTCAAGATATTCAAAGCAAAGGTGGAGATCGAGACTAGATTGAAGCTAAAGTGTCTGAGATTTGACAGAGGAGGAGAATTCACATCCGTTGAGTTTGATACATTTTGTAAGAGAAATGGAATTAGAAGATAGTTATCTGCCCCTAGAATCCCTCAATAGAATGGAGTTGTTGAAAGGAAGAACAAAATAATCTTGGATGTTGCAAGAACGATGTTGATTGATGGAAATGTTGCACAAATCTTTTGGAAGGAAGTTGTTAGCACTGTTGTTTATACATTCAACCGGGTGCATATAAAAGGTGATTCTAGTAAGACTTCTTGTGAGTTATGGTTTGGTCATGTTCCTACAGTTAGATATTTTAGAGTTTTTGGAAGTAAATGTTATATCAAAAAAGATGAGGATATATGAAAGTTTGATGCAAGATGTGATGAAGGAATCTTCTTTGGATATTCAACTAATAGTAAGGCCTACCAGTGTTACAATAAGAGGTCAAGAAAGATAGTGGAAAGTACAAATGTAAAAGTTGATGAATGTCTTGGTAAGCATATCAGAGCTTGCGGATATAAGATTAATGAACAAGACATTGCTTCTAAGTCTGCATAGGCCAAGATTCCACAACAGATTAATCTAGTAGAGACAATTGATCTGGTTATTACTGCTGCTAGTGAAGGACTTCAAGAGCCTGAGAATCAATACATTTTGAAGACTCCGAGGTATGTGAAGTTGAATCATTTTGAAAAATCAGATTATTGGTGATAAGAAGAAGGGTGTAATGACTAGAAGAAGACTTGTTTCTGAAGAGATATGTTTGATTTCTAAGATTGAGTCTAAGGATGTTGTTGAAGCATGTAAAGATGAAAATTGGATAAAAGCTATGGAGGAGGAGTTGAATCAGATTGAAGAGAATAACACTTGGGAGCTTGTTCTGAGACCTACAGACAAAAATGTGATTGGCACTAAATGGGTGTTCCAGAATAAACTGAATGAAGTCAGTGAAGTTGTCAGAAATAAAGAAAGATTAGTGTGTAAGGAATGCTCTCGAATAGAAGGTATTGATTATGAAGAAATATTTGCTCCTATATCTATAATTGAAGTTGTTATATTGTTGATTGCATATGTTGCTTATAATAATTTCAGTGTTTATCATATGGATGTCAAGTCAGTGTTTTTGAATGGTGATCTTGAGAAGGAAGTCTATATTGAGCAACCAAATGGATTTTATTTATTAGATAAAGGTGATATGATATACAAATTGAAGAAAGCTCTGTATGGACTGAAGCAAGCCCCTAGAGCCTGGTATGCAAGATTAGATAAGTATTTGATGAAGTTAGGATTTTGTAAAGGTACTGCTGACAATAACGTATACTTTAAAGTTGAGAATGATAACATTTTGATTGTTAAAGTATTTATGCATGACATTATCGTTGAAGGAGATGATGATTTGACTATGAAATTTGTTGATGATATGCAAAAGGAATTTGAAATGTCTATGATAGGTGAAATGAAATTCTTCGTAGGATTGCAGATTACTCAGACCGGTAAAGGAATTTTCATTTATCAATCTAAGTATGTGAAAGAATTGTTGAATAAATTTGGGCTAAATGATTCTAAACCTGTTGGAACTCCTATGGTGTCTGGATGCAAATTGTCTAGGAATGATGAATCTAAGAAAGTGAATCGGACCTTGTATATATCTATGGTTGGTGGACTATTGTACTTGATGCAAACTAGACCAAATATTATGCATGTTGTGTGTCTTTGTGCCATATTTCAAGCTGATCCTAAAGAGACTCATGTTACTGTTGTTAAAAGAATTTTTAGGTACTTGAAGGGAACTGTTGATTATGGGTTGTGGTATCTAAAAAATTATGATTTTATGCTGATTGGGTAGGTGATGTAGATGACCAAAAGAGAACTACCGATGGAACATTCTTTGTGGGAAGAAGTTGGTGTCATGGGCTAGCAAAAAACATGATGCTATATCTTTGTCTACTGCTGAAGTTGAATACATTGTTGCTACTACAAACTGCACTCATGTGGTTTGGATAAAATAGATGTTGAAAGACATTAGATTTGTGTATGATGAGCCTATTGTTATCTACTATGACAATTCAAGTGCTATTAATATTTCCAATAATTTGGTTCTGCATTCTAAAATGAAGCATATATCAATTAAGTATCATTTCTTGAGGGAGAAAGCTAGTGATGAGGAAGTAAAATTGGAGTATGTGCCTACAAAAGATCAGATTGCAGATATTTTCACTAAGCCTTATCCTGCAGATACATTTGTGCATTTGAGAGACAAGTTAGGGGTCTTTGCCCCTCCTGATGATAACTAGGTGCATTGAGATGCATCAATCCGCTAGATTTCAAAGCGCTATCTTTTTGTCAAGGTTGATGAGTTGATGTTGCTACTCAACCGGGGTAGTGAGTGTGTGGTTCAGATGATTAGTGGATTGAGTTGTGAGTTTATTCCAAGGGGGACAGATTGTTCCTTCTTGTGGGAGTGAAGCTTGACTAGTTTATATCTTTGGCATTAGTGTCAAAGGAAGAGAGAAGCATGTGAAAAACCGTTTTATTTTTGGAGCTTTGTGTGCATAATCTTAGGGGGAGCCTATTGGATTTTTGCTAATGTTGATTCATTCATTTGTATTGATTGTTTTTCACATTCATATGTTTCCATCAATGCCAAAGTAGGAGATTGTTGGACATTGTTGTTGCTAGGATATGTTGTTGTCATTGATGTCAACATATTCCTATGATTTATTGCTCTGGTGGTTGCAAATTGGTTTATTGGGATCATGGTTCGGTATATGAAGTATTTCTAATATCATTATATCTTTTTGTATTGGTTTCAGTGATCGGAGAGCTTAATTTATCATATCATATGATCTGGCTTACAGTTTGGTTCTTCTGATTAGTGCTTTGCAGAGTTCAATATTTCCTCTGGTATATTCTGGTGTGATCAAATCTTGAGTTGCGATTTTAGGATATTCTTTGGAATGTTTATGTGTATCTTGATTTCAGATGGATTTTGATTTGGTTCTCTGCAAGTTATCTTTCCTTGTGGCAATTGTTGTTGTTTGAGTAATCTTGAGTTTCAGATGTTGATCGATGAAGATTTGATAAGTGGTGTTGGTGCAACTATTATAGATGGTTCTAACATGCTTTTTGGTGTTTTCTTATCATGTCTTATTTTTCTTGGTGATCCAAATTGATTATTGTGCGAGTTTTTGGTGATTTTCATGATCTGGTGATGTTCTTTGTGTTATGCAGTATTTTGGTGGTGTAACGTGTTGCAGTTGGTCTTGGCATGATTTTCAGTGGTGATGTGAATTTGGAGATTTGATTTAGGTCCATTTTATGCTATTCATATCATTATATTATTTTGGTGGTTGATTTATGCATCATATGATGTAATCTTATAATTAGGTGTAATGGGTTTGGCCGACCTTGCAGTCAAGGTTGATGAATTGTATAAATGGGTGTAATATTCATGTAATTTGGTGTCGAGGAGTTGAGTATGCATTATCAAAGAGTGGTGTATGTGTGATCAAAAGAAATTATCCTTCAGTGTAGCATATTGAGTAGAGATTGGTGAAGAGCGGACGTTTGTGCCTAACTAGAATTGTCATCAAGCATTAACAGATGCTTTAATTGCAATTCATTCTTTCTGGATTGTAGTCTGAATCTTATTGTAAGGTAGTGAATCTTCCTTGAGGGTTGGAGCCTTCTAGGTCATTGTATTTTGAGCAGTGAGATCTAGGCAATGTTCTTGAATGCATGTGCATTCCCCATTGTAATATTTACACATACTACTGTAGGGTATTATCTCATTGTGGGTAGGTTACCACCGTGGTTTTTCCCTTAATCGAGTTTTCCATATCAAAAATATTGGTGTTATGTGTGTTGCTATTATTGCTTTTATACTTTATTTTGCTGTAGTTGATCAGATCTAAGATTATGCTTAATTGTTTTAATCCGGTGAAAACTAATTCACCCCCCTCCCCCCCTCTCAGTTTTCCTTGTTGGTGCTACCAACATGTGATTGTAGTTGGCTAACAATCTGGTTGTCTATCATAATTGATCCAGAAAATGCTTTGCATTTCTCTGAATTGATGTTTCAGGTGTTGTGGCTTGGAGGACATATTTATAATGTATGTACTATGTCTCAGTTCAACTTCTAGAAACTGGTGCAGTTTGGAAGTAGTAATTATGTTTCTTTATGTATGACTAGCTCTCCAAAATGAAGTTCTTTGTATCAATTATGTTATGCCAATATGATATTGATATAGAAAGAACAAAGAAGAATTTGAGAATGCAGTTGGATGTTCAAGGAACGTTAGATGTGCTCTACATAATGCTAGATGGTTTGTTTGATGGTGACTCGAATATGTGTTTCAAGGTAATTGCTCTGGTCCAGCCTACAAAAATTATTTTTCTAGCGATGAATCCTTGGGTGTCTTCATTTGCTTTGAAGAATGTGTTGCATTAATTTTGGGTCCTACCATGACATTTGGGGATTTGAATTAGGCTTATTCACCTAGAAGATATGTTTTAGGCCGACTAGTGATGTGCTACTTGGTGTATCCATACATTACCTTGTTACTAACCTTGGAGGATGTGTGATAGCATGTGAATTATTTTAAATTGCTTAGAAAGAAGTGATATAATATTTTTAGGTCCTCTCTATCTCCTAGATTGGACTGCATTCACCACATTTATGTTTTGATGGCCAAATTGATGGGACCTATGTTTGTCCTCTACTATGACCAACCTAATTGATATTTACAATAAAGAAGATGGTATATATAGAAGACCAAATTGATGCTAATGGTATGGATGAGTGTGTGGATCAATGTGAGTACTATGCTTACATGATTATATCATTTGCAAAGATAGTGATGCAAAGTTGTGACAAAGGAAGTGTGGTGATTGTTGTGAAGCTAGTTGCTTGAGATAGAGATTCAAGGATAAATTCATACTTGGAGATCATTGGAGGCACTATTGCTAAGGGCCTATTCATTTTGATTCATATGTTCATGTACCTTGCTTAGAGATAATGTGTCTTCTCGTCAAGTTTTGTATCATGTCTTGAGGTAGCGTGTCTCCGCCTGCAAATCCTTCAAGAATTAGTGTGCTTCCTTGGTAGTGAGCCTAAAACAATATTGTAACATTTTTCATATATTCTGAGTTGACTCTCATTGTGGTTTTTCCTAGTTTGGGTTTTCCACGTAAATTTGATGTTCTCTTGTGCATGGTGATTCATTGCTTTATCTTTCATTTCTACTGATAAGGTTAAAGTTAAATTGATAATGAATTGTGAAACAAAATCTAAGCACTTCTTTTAGACTAATTCACCCTCCTCCCCCTCTCAGTCCTAAGGTATGTTTAACAAAGTTTATATGGAGTCAATTCTCCATTTCCACTTGATCTAGTAGATGACATGCCATGTCCACTACTCTAATTGTAGATCTAATACAAATCTAATACCACTTGATCCATAAATAACATATATTATATCTCATGTGAATGTAAAAGTTGATGATCAACCACAAGAGCCAAGAACCATCCACAAGAAAAAAACCTATCACACAAAAGAGATCAAGAAAAGATAATATGCTTTATAACAATCAGAGAATTTTGCATTATGCACAAAAAAAAGATTGAAGATACAATATTGGAGGTACAATTACAATGAATGAATGAATCCCTATAAAGGATGAATAAAACCCTAAATGCAAACCCTAAAGCTTAAATTAGGAGAACTAAAGCAATACAAAGTAGGAGCTAAGCTAAGCTCAACTAAATCATGTACTAAAGCTAGAAAAGAAAACTCTAAATAATAAAAAACATCTAAATTTAGTTTAATTGAAAACCAATAAAAAGCCCTAATCAATAAATAATTAGATAATTGTCTTTAAATTACTCCAACACTCCCCCTTAAGATTAACTTAGAGATAAGCTAAAAAGAATGATGAATGCAAAATGCATACATGAATGAGTCTCAACAACTAGGCTTGATCAGGTACTTATGTACAAACCAATGCAAAGCAAAGAAACTCACACCAATGAGGTCTCTCTAAATGGAGAAAAGGAGAAAAAACCATATGGGAAAAAACCCCTCCAAAAGAGAGAGATGCAATAAAATGAAAAAAGTGCATGTAATGCCCCGCCAAGAAACCCTAAAGGATACAACTACAAACACTCGAAAAGAGTGTAAAACATTTTTTTTTAAAACAATACCGAATGCATAAACGTATAAGATAAACATTGCATTAGAAGTTACACAAGTGGAAGACTTAACCTTAAACTCCTAAAGGGTTTCCAATGAAGATTACTCAATTAAACAAATTAACAATAAGGTTGATTAAACCAACTCAAGATAGAATGATTACGACAAGATCATAGCAATTAAGTTTCATCAAGAGATAACTATAAGCATGATTGAATTCATACAACTGAGTTAAGTTACAATACATTTCTAAAGTTATAAACTTTATCATCCATGTCATTGCATTTAATCAATAATTCCATACAAACAAATACAAGATCTACCATCTAGGTCACATCGTAATAACATTGCATTAAGGTCATAAAGTCTCATAAAAATATATAATGGTTACATCAAATTACAACTTGCCATGAAGGCATACATGAAAAAATGATACATTTGACTACATAAGGTCCAAGAGATACAAATATGATCCAAGAATAACAAGAGGATCCAACTAGTACAAGGAAAATATTAAATCCAAGAGATATATCTGGAGCACCTGCGAAGCTAATCCCTCGCAAGAAGGCATGAACAAAATGCCCAATAGAAAGTGGCACTACCACCCGACCATGTGGCCCAAAAAGGGACCACCCCTCTGTGCTAGGAGATAGTAATAAGGCCCTCAAGAAAACCACAATAAAGTATCACATGGTCTAACATGAACATCAGGTACTCACATAAGGCATAAGCATACATATATGACTTCCACGAGAATGCTCCAAGAAAAATCAACACAAGACTACACACTAGTGAACATAAGGGAAGAGTGTCATCGCATAGCTGGTATGAGTTATCCTGGTAGGCCTCCATAGGCCCTGACACCCATCTTGGGCTATCCTGGTAGCCTCTCTCGAACCCCCGGCCCCCATCCATGACTCATGCAGACCCAACAAACCTTTCGTGAAGACAAGGTGGTTGGTTTTGTCATTCTAGGCCTTCCCACTGCATTCTAAGTCTGTAGAAGCACTCAACCATGAGCAGGGCACAATTAATCTTGATTAATGTTTTAACTTTCTCAACCCTTAATATATTATTAGGTTATCACTTAATTATCCAACTTCCAACAAGTTATCCTGACAGCCACTTTGGGCCCCGACCCCCACTCGGAAGCCACTCTTCCTTATGACACTACACAACCTCCAAACAACTCCAAGGCAAAACACAAAAGCCAACCAAACATAGGGAGTTCAAAAAAAATGAAGAAACATACTTGGTTAAACAAACCTTCGATTAAGGTGTAACCAACTAGAGATGTAAAATAGACAAACTGGTCTATTCCCAAGACAAGACCACAATAGGGATAAAGCAAGTACAACCATAATCAACACTTAACCAATTAACTTGCACAATCATTTCGCATTCAACAACATACCAACATAAACACAAAAATCACTCTTTTCAAATTAAACACCAAAATCCCGACACACTGCTGATATAAATTGTGGCCGAAAGGCAAAATAAAAATAAAAATAGTAAAAGTTTTTTTGTGTACATGGCGTGTGTTTGCTGTGTATGGAAGTGACTTATGCCCAATAGACTAAATAAGGACAAAAATAAAAAGATACAGAGTGACGAATGGGAAGTGGCACAAACCGCATTGAATCTCAGACAGCAGATAGAACGAAGGCGTAGGCTAAGGCAGCTTGCCGAGGGACGACCGGCCGAGGGGTTGCCCGAAGGGAACCCAGGAGGTGTCACGGAGGTTGCGGAGGCAGAGATAGACGGAGAGAACTGCACTGTCTACACTATTGTAGGGCTGCCAGATGGAGTCACGGAGGGTGCCGAAGGAGAACTCTACAGTTCGCCAGAATACCACCGTAGGGTAAGAAGCCGCGAAGAGTTGGTGGAACAAACAAGGCGAAGTCTAAACCTGGTCGACGCTACTAGAGACTTGCTAAAGAATTTGTCCATTTCGGAGGACAACTGGAGGGAGACACCGGAAGGTGATGGTACGACCGAAGGTGCCAAGGGAGCACAAGGGTACTGTACAGGAGGCAATTTGTTTGGTTCGGTGTCAGCAACTTTTTCCGGAGGACCCACAAGTGGAGGTTCAGTTGCAGGAGGCGGAGGATCGCCAGGTACAAGCACACAAGGAATTAGAGGAGCAAGACCCAGTGGTGGGATGGCGAGTAAACAAAAATTGCCAAAGTTCATAGGGGAGGGCAAGGAAGACCCCTTACGGCACTGCCGTACATGTGAAACCATTTGGTCCGCCAACGGAGTAACAGACCAGGATGACTGGGTACAGCAGTTCCCAGCCACGTTACGAGGAGTTGCCATAGATTGGTACTTTGATGTGGACAAGCAAAAAGTGGCCACGTGGGCCAATCTACAGAAGGAATTCACGGGGGAGTTTCGGCTGCTCCGTGATGACAATGAAATTGTAACGGAGATATACAGTACCAAACAAGGTACCAGGGAGACAGTACGGGCATACAGTCGGAGGCTGAAAGAACTCTTGGGTAAAATGGAAAGCCAACCCACAGATGGATTGAAGAAACGATGGTTCGTTGAAGGGTTGAAATCCTCCCTACGGAGGAAGATGAAAATTGTACCCCCGACGTCATATGACGACGCTTATAATAGGGCAATGGACCTGGAGAGCGAACACAAAACATCAAAGAAGAAGAAAAGTAATAAATCCTGATCCGATGACGATGACTCTTCACAAGAAAGCAGCAGCGATGACGAGGCTGGCAAATGGGTGCAAGTGCTCCAGAAAGTCATGGAGCGAATGAGAAAAGAATTCAAAATAATGAGAAGCACTGGTCGGAACGAAGGGGACATATGGTGCACTGAGTGCAAAGAGGAAGGGCACACAAAGGGTACTTGCTAGAAGAAGGCATTCTGTGAGATTTGCCAAGTGATGGGACACTCCACCAGGGAGTGCCCATACAACATGAAAACCCGAAGTGCGCAAATGAACCAGGTGCTATTCACAGAGCAAGCCACAACATCCGCACCAGCGGGTACCGGCCAACATACTAACACAACGGCATCATCTGGAGGATATCGGGACAACAGACGCGGCAGCGGAAGGAATAGCAACAATACCAATAATGGCAGCCGTATCCAGTATGATGCCAAGGGCCGGCCAATTATCCAATGTAGGGCTTGTAATCAGTGGGGGCACTTCACCCATGATTGCACGAAGGAAGCCACCCCTTAGCACCTCTGCCGTTGGTGTGGGCCAGGAGACCATGAGGATGCAAATTGCCCACAGGCAGGGGTTAATCTCCTCAACATTGAGAAGGCTGAGAAGACTGGTGAGAAAGAAGTACTGGCAATCACCCGCGCCCAGACGAAAAAAGCCACTTATCCCGACCTTCGTACGGAGAAGGAGAGATTACGGGAGGCAAAGGCCAATATTGAACGTGAGATGACGACCGAACGACGGGACAACGAGGTGGCGAGTACATCATTCCGTACGGAAGTGGAAAATAACATCATTGAGCAAATCTTGCAGATGGAGGTGCCGATAAAGGTAAAAGACCTTCTAGACTCTATGCCACAATTGAGGACTGCCATCCTCACCAATGTGCAAAGCACCGCATCATCGAGTGCACCACAGGTAGGGGTTCCCGCCACTGCATCGTCGAGTGCACCACAGGTAGGGGTTCCCGCCACCGCTTTGAAGAGTACACCACAGGTGGAGGTTTCCGTTAGCCCTTCGACTGACCCGATGTTACTAGCCTTGAGCAGCGGTAGACACCCAGCTGTGGTAGAAATGGGTATCCGTGGGACCATTCTGAAGGACACCATTATGGACAGGGGATCTGGGGTGAATGTACTACCAGAAGAAACATGGAAACGGTTGGGGAAGCCCACCCTGTGGCCACCCACATTCAACCTGGTGGGAGCGGACCAACACGGCATTAAGCCACTCGGCCTGTTGATGGCCCAGCAAGTGACAATTGGTACGCAACCGTTCTTGTTAGATTTCGTGGTTATTCCCTCGAAGAAGAAAGGCTATGACGCCATCTTGGGGAGAGCGTAGTTGATCAGCGCGAGGGTAAACTACAACTGGAAGAAAAATACACTTTCCATGGAGAAGGGAGGGCGGAAATATACTATTGACCTACACACCCAAGATGTCGGCGAAGAGCTCGCCTCTTCCGACTCGGACTCAGAGGACTCTAATAAAGGGGAAGGTGGTCTAGATGAAAGTAAGGGCAAGAACGCGATGGAGCCGAACAGTGAAGGGGTGCTCGAATTGGAGGGATGTTCTGAAGATGAGGTATGCTCACTTAACGGGCTCTTCCACTGGCAAATGGGGGATTACGAAATGTTCCAAAGCTACAAGCTAGAAGTAGAGGAACCAGAGCAACCAACAGAGGTGTACCTGTCGGAATACAAAGAATATTGGAAGGGAGACGCTCCAAACCCTGGTGACGTAGATAATCCGAAGAGTGTTGGCAACAATTGGAACCTTGTGTGGAAGACCGCAGTCTTCAAAATATTTATTATTCTTCTTCTTCTTATGTACGGGAAGGAGACCATGGTCCCTGTAGAATTTGTGGTTCCAGGTCTTCGAATGGCCATGGAAAATAAACTTGCCACCAATAGGTTCAAATTGAAACCCTACCACGAGAAGCGCGTAGGGGACCCGAGAGGCCGGAAGGACACCCGAGAGTCCGGAAGGGGACCCGAGAGGATGGAAGGGGACTCGAGAGGCCGGGCAGGCGACTCGCCAGGTATAGGACCAAAACAGGAGACTCTCGAGCAAGGAAAACCGAGAAGGATGAAGGGAAATCCCAGAGACACGGGACCCGAGTAGACGACTCTCTAAGACATCTAAATTAGGAGATGAGGGAAAAAAAAAAACGTACGGTCGTATGACAGGCGACCGTACGGTCAAAAAAAAAATTTAAAAAAGAGAGAGAGAGAGAGAGAAAAAGGCCACCGTACGGTGGGCCCACCGAAGGTGGCATCACCGTACGATGGAACCACCGTGCGGTGGAACCACCGACGGTAGAGCCACCATGCGGTGGAACCACCAACGGTGGAGCCACCGTGCGGTGGAACCATCGTGCGGTGGGACCACCGACGGTGGAGCCAACGTGTGGTGGAACCACCGTGCGGTGGAACCACCGACGGTGGCACCACCGTACAGTGGGAGCCACCGAAGGCCGCGAAAAATATAAAGCGCCGCATGAAGACACCGCCGCGCAAGGTTAAAACGCCGCACACCGCACAACACCGAACACCGCCGCACAGCAAGGGATAGAGGAGGAGGAAGACGCACCGCACGGCCCGACCATGCACCGCACGGCCCGATCAACACGCACAGCAAGGGTTACGCACACCAATGCGCAACAACCGCAAAAGGGAAAAGAAAAAAAAGAGACCAAGCCCGCACAATCCACATAGCCATGTAAGGGCAAAACGACTGCCACAGGTAGACCAAGCAGCCGCATGATCGGAGGTGCCAATGCTGTTGTTGATTGTACAGGGAGATTGTATGGTCGGGGTGCCATCGGGGACATTACAGTGCTAAAAAAAACAAAAAAAAAACGACGACGACCAGATTTCAAATGATTTGCTGGAGTTTGAAGCCAGGACACTGGAAATTCAGAGTGGAAAAGAAGGGTTTTTGGCATCTTGAAATATCACAGAAATGCAGTGCCCCTCGCTGCCCCAGGACCCCGCGAGGGGCACTGCCCCTCAACCCCGCGAGGGTGCTGCCCCAGACCTCGCGAGGGGCGCTGCCCCTCGACCCCCAGTTTATTTTGAGCTACAGAATACCACGGGAAGTGTTGTGGTTGTCCGTACTATGAGAAAGACACCTGCAGCTAAGTATTGTTGGGGAAGCCATAAGCCGTAGAGGGAGACGGATTTGGAGGTTGGGAACAAACAGAGTTTGAGGGAAGGCATTGCAGGTCCGCGCAGTTGTATGACACCAGGGAGTTATTCAGTTCAGTTTTTAGCCTTTGGGGAGTATGATGGAGGATTTGAGGTGTCTCCTAACATTTGTGCCAGTGGATTGTGGCCACCTCCAGGCATGACTGGTACGCTTTGGGGAACTCGGAGTATGTCTCGGCTGGACGTGAGGTTGCCTTGGTGGATGCACAGCGGGCTCGGGAGGAGCTGACCACCAGGTTGGAGGCAATAGTCGTGTGAGACTTAGTTCAGCGTACCCAGGAGTTGGATGCCGGGAGAGCAGCACGGGTGGCTATCAAGGACAAATTGGCTAGGGAGACAGTATCATTTGAGTAGCAGTTGGTGGAAGTTGAGACTAAAAAACGTCTTTTGCAGACAAGTTTGGATTAGGCACAGGAGGACTGTGATGGCAAAGGAAGCAATATTGGTGAAATCCGCACTTGAGCATCGGATGGTAGCAGACAAGGGTTTTCAGGCGAGGACGCAGCAAGTGTATAAGATCCGGGCTCGACTAGCATCAGTAGTTCCTGCCATTCATCTCTATTTTGTATTAAGTCGTCGGAGTCGACTTCTTTTCTTGGGGGGGATGATGTTGACGGGAATAATCATTATATTATGTTTATGTTGTCGTCGGTAATAATGAGTTATGGCGGTCGGTTAGTTAGCCGACGGGTAGGTAGTTGGAGTCGCGACGGTTGTGTCGTACCCCTTCGGGTATTATATATTGTGTACCTTTTCTTCAAAGGAGGATCATGTGAGTCGTGTCAGATGTAATGTTATAAGCACTTATTGTACATGGACTGTGGAATTAATACAGAGGCTGGTTATTTAATATATTTCCATTATGTTCTGCACATTTACGTTTTGCATTTAACCGTTTACCCGAGAGGGCAAACAAAGGTTCACTTACACACTAAACATATATCCATTTTAAGAAATAATCAAGACAGTTCAAGAGAATAATTAAGAACTATTATTATCCCATTGTAACACCTTCAATTAACTGATTTTTCTTAGATAAGAAAATTTACAACAAGGAAACGCATAAAAAGGCCTAAGTCAACATACACCCAAATGACTTACACAATGACTTGATTTAAAAATGCATACACACATGAAAATCTTCCCTTTAAATAAAATTAAACCATTAAGTTTCCAATCCAAAAATGACCAAAACAAGTTTCATTTGCAATAAAATTGTCAAGCAATCTTTAACGGAATAAAAGCAAATCATAGTCTAAACAAGCCATTATTTAATCCAAATATAGATCTTTTCAATTGAAGCCATATTGACTAAATTAATCCATGATTATTAAAAGAACTTTATTTTTCCAAAGTTAATAAAATAATATCCAATCAATATTAACTTTAAATTCATTCTTTCTTAATTCCAAATTTCACACACACACACACACACAATATATATATATATATATATATATATAACAATACAAATATATTTATTTTTCTGTTTAAAACTGATAATCATTTTAAGAATAAAATCTAGCTAATCCACATATTCACATTTTTAAAAAATACAAATATACATATACATATACAAAAATTGAATAACATATACCAAATCGAATTTGACTGCTTGAGAAAATAATTTAAAACATCATATTTTTAAGATATTGCAAAATTTGAATGGGCGGTTGTCTTATTTGTTTTCCCCACATTGGGGGGGTTTAACCTCCCCACCCACAACATGGGAAGAGGGAGCTCCCACGATGTGGGAAGACCTCCCCCCCACCATGGTTGTGGGCAGAGGAGCCCACAACGTGGCCTTACCTCTCCCACAATGTGGGAAGAGGCTTCCATGGTGTGGGTTCTACCTCTCCCACGGCTATGGGAAGAAGCTCCCACCCATGGGGTTTACCTCTCCCACACCTGTGGGAAAAGGCTTCACCACGCCTTCCCAGCAAACAAAAAAAACAAATAATAAAAAAAAAAACAGAGCCATAATAGAGAAAAATCACACAACAAAAATAATTTTGTTGCTCAAGTAAAAATGAAGGAATTTAATTAATAAATTGAATGTTTAAAGCATACAATATTGTGCACTCCACAATCTGAAAACTATGATTTAGATAACAAATTTAAAGAGAGATTCTCAATTCATCTTTGTTTCACAGCGCATTCCTTTGCTTCCAAAAATTGGAAAATCCGGAACAACCCCCATAATCCAATTTCTCAAACAAATATTTCTTTCAAATAGAAAAGAGAAATGAAAGAAAACAATTTCAGTCAAAACAAAAGTTTTATAATCCAACCTTCCATTGCTTTCCTGGAAGAAAATTGGAGGAGAGCACCCAATCCTCCCAAATGCAATAACATCTCCACAACAGAAAATCAATTTTCTCAAAATGCCAGAACTTCCAACAAAACCCCCATTCCACCAAAACCCCCATTCCACCACAGAGAGGAAAATTTTCTAGAATGAAAAAAACAACTCATTTTTGAAAAAAAAATCCCATATATAAAAGAACTTTTTACCCAAAATATCTTTTAGGGCACAATTATTTTCCTTGTAAAATATTACTTTTCCCAAAATAACAATTGAAATACTTTCCTCCAAAACACATTACATTTTCTTCACACACAAAAAAAAGAAGTCAACAAGGTAATTCTAATTTTTTAAAAAGTTGAAATAACTTTTCTCAAAATAAACAAGACACAATATAAATCCACTATATGATGTATACTAAAATAATTTATCTAAATAATGAACCTAGAATGATTGAATTGATTATTTAACCATAAAAGGTGCCCGTATTAATATATCTTTAATTTAATTATAAATGCAATACACATTAATTATTAATAACCATAAGGTATTAATAATTAATTTGACATTAAATAATACTAGAAAAAAATAAATAAAGTCAAAAACGCATAACACAAACTCAACTAAACAAAGTAAAGACATGACCTGCATACCAACATTGGAAAGGTGGCCTAATTGGCGAACCGACAAGGTTGACAAATAACTGACAATGCTCACAATTGAGCAAGGCTAGGGAAGATATTTAGGGCCTTAAAACTATCTCCTCCACTTCCATCAGGTTAATTGGGTACGCTCATACATGTGGAGCCAGGTGGAGTCGGTACCTTGTACCTGCAATTCTTGCATCACCAAACCACACATACATATATATATATACAAACACAGTAACCACACCAGTGAAGGAAAATCGTGACTTTTCGTGCCTCTCCGAAGCAAGTGATGGAAAATCATCTCCTCACACCCCATACAAACTCCACACAAATATGAAGATAGATACATAGTGCAACTCGCACATAAAATAAATGTGTTAGTCCATGTTCAGTAACACATGAATAAAATTAACATTTCATCATCTATAAAATACAATGCATAAGCATAATTAACATCTACTCATTCAAAGAAATAGTGCATAATCAACATCTACTCATTCACACTCCAAAGCATAATACCTAGATAAAACATCACAACATAATGTAACAACCAGAAGCCACTGAAAAGTCAACCATGGTCAACTAGGTCAAATAGAGTTTGATTAGGGAAGGGGTATTACAATACATGTGACTAAGATGAACTCCAAGTGGCCCCCAAAGTATTGAGATGGTTATAGAAGTACAATGAATACCCCTTCATAATGAAGAAGCTCCAATGTAGAATATGAAGGCTCAAGGACGAATGTTGAAGATGTTCCAAGAGTGGCAAACCACATGTCTCCCCTTATGAAGAAACAAATCCACTGGCCAAGGCTAAAGAAACTCCATGCAAGGAGATGGAAGGAATAATCTCAAGATATGTACCATGGAAGATTGCTCAACTATCCACATATCTGAATTATGATGTGCTAGATCAATTGAAGAAAATCCAAACAATTGTGAAGATACCTGATGAACGATCTCTGAAGGCACTAGAGATTGGATGACATGAATGCTCAAACTATCATCAAAGAGGAAGTGAAGATCCTCAAATATGTTTCCAATATCTACAATATGTGACTCAATAGATAACCTTGCAAAATCTAGCAATAAGTCGTCCCACAACGCTGAAACTAGAAGGGAACAATCAACTTGTTGAATTGAATTAATGAGGGCTATGCATGAGCCAATGCCAATCTAATCAAGAACAATAGAATATGAAGATGATTGAAATGGAGTTTCAATATGAAGAGTGAGAACTAAGAGACAAGCCTTGGATCCATTTGGAAATGAAAGACTTGTGATATACTTAAGAATCTCAAAAGTGCCACAATCATAGGGTATACAGTTTGCACATGAAAGGGGAATGAGACAATTTGCTACAAGATCCTCTAGAAATGGAGAGGTGCAGATCTCCAAAGATCTCCCAAAGGAAAGTTTGAAGTGTGTGGGGACATTCACTGCCAATCAAAGCACACAAGTGTCAAAATCAACATTAGAACAAATCAATCCTACAGTATGGTCATTAATGATCCTCCAAGCAAGTTGACTCCTCTCTGAACTTGGTTGAGGGACGCGTCCATAGAGATAGGAAAAATATCAAGCCACCTAAGATGTGTCAAGATACCTTTTCTCTAAAACTCATAATTGTGCTTTGCTAGGTTGATAACAGATTGGTGAACAAAAAAACCTATGATACCATTTTCAAAAGAAATTATCAGACCCCAAGAATCTCAACACATGTAAAACACATCAAATACAACCCTTTCCAACAAACAAATCCATCCCAAGCGTCAAAATAATTAAGTAATTGAGTATATAGTGAAAACACAAATATCAATAAAATGTAACTGGAGCACAATGTGGAAAAATAGACCTGAGATTTAGATAGTGAACTTTGAGATCTTTTCGACGATGTGCAGAAGTCAAAAAATGGAGTTTTTTGGCTCAAGTGATGACACCAAAAGCGCAAAATTGAAGGCCAACTGTGAAGGCCTAGTATGAAAAATTGGTGGATAAACCGATCAAACCACTTGCAAAATCACATCAATGCTAGAATCAGTTGTTCGGTGATATCTTGTTTGCTCGATTTCGACTCCGTATGATGAATTTATGGACAAAAAACCAACTACTACTCTTTATGGTTTGGAAGGCTTGAAGGTTCCCAAAATTAGAAAATCTTCGAAAATAGCAACTTTTTGAAACTAGCGAGTTTCCAAAAATAGAAACTTTTTAAAAATAGAAAGTTTCCAAAAAATAGAAACTTGCCAAAATAGAAAGTTTCCAAAAATAGAAACTTTTGAAAATGAAAACTTTCGAATCCTGCCAAAAATAAAAAAAACTTTCCAAAAAATTTCCCGATCTCCAATTTCAACAAATTGACAAGCAATTTTAGGGTTCTTGGACCTTCTAAGCGGGATGGTGACCTCCGTTTTGTTCCAAAGTGCCCATATTTTTTTAGCTACCCCCAAATTTTATCTTGATTTTCATAAACTTAGTTAATTTGACCCAATTTTTCAATTGCTCAAATTTTAATTAAACGATAGTTGATCTTAGGGTTTTTTTATTCAATGGACGGGATGACAATCTTCGTTTGAGCCCAAAGTGTACAAAAAATTCACCCCAAGTTGGATCTCTTAGGAATATGGATAGGAACTTGATAGAAAAGCTCTAATACCTTGTAAAAGTTGATGATCAACCACAAGAGCCAAGAATCATCTGCAAGCAAAACACCTATCACGCAAAAGAGATCAAACAAAGATAATATGATCTATAACAACCAAAAAAATTTGTATTACACACAAAAGAATGATTGAAGATATAATATTGGAAGTGCAATTACAATGAATGAATGGATCCTTATATTATAAAGGATGAAGGAAACCCTAGGTGCAAACCTTAATGCTAAAATTGGGAGAACTGAAACAATGCAAAGTAGGAGCTAAATTAAATTCAACTTCATCTAAAACTAAAGCTAAAAAAGTAAAATCTAGATAATAAAAAGCACCTAAGTTTAGTTTAAGAGAAAAAACAATTAAAAAACCTAAGTAATAAATAATTAGATAATTGTCCTAAAATTACTCTAAATTTTATCACTAGCTATGAATGTACTGAAGGTTAACTCTCTTAGAGTTTTCAAAATACTACCTATTACTTGAAATGCAATGGAAATTACAATATAAATATGTTCAAGAGTTGGAAAAATAGACTATAAGAAACCAAAGAACACAAATCAAAATGAACACATAAACACCAAATTACACTCTTCAAAAACCTAATGCAAGAAAAATAATCCAACAAGAGTGTGCTTCAAGCACCTCATCCAATATATCAAACATCAAATACAATGGTCACACTAACTTGGAGGCTAGTTGGAGCTAATTTTAGAGTCCTCGAGCCTCTTCAACCTTATTTGTCAATTTTGCAACTAGGAAACCTTGCAATCTTCCACTTGTTTACACAAATTGAACATAATAAAAGGTCAAAAATTTGAGCCAACCCTTGGATATTCATATTTTTAATAGTTATAGTGTTGCCACACCTCTCCATGGTTCCAGCACAGAGAAAGACATGAGAAATGAATCAATTCAATGCCAAAAATTCTTCAAATTCACTTCTTTGTTTGCCACTTTCCACTTCAAACAATATGAATTCATTAGCATTCTTGTGTTTATAGCTTTAAATAGAAAAAAAATTGCAATATATGGTGTTCACCATGGTGGATGACATGTTTATCACCTATACAATCTGACAAATTCACCATTCTTCACTTTGCACTCATTATTAACATAACTTGCTTGAAAAGACTTAATAGATATTTTATACCATTCCTAGTCCCCTCTAATGCACTTCACCAACTATCATTCATCAACAATCACCAATTTTTACCTTAAAAGGATCTCCTATTCACTTTACTATTCATCAATGCTTAAAGTGATCATTGAAAACCCTTATGGTACAACATAATTTGACCCAATTTTTCAGATCAATGAGGACCAATGTTCTTATTATCAAAGTAAAAACCCACATAATAGAGGTATGTATGATCCTTACATCTATCATGGTAATCTTCTTCCTCTTCATAGGAAAAAACAACGATGGATCTTTCCTAATCCATAATAAAATGCTCTATAACCAAAAACCTCTAATTTTTTTTACTTTTTGCTCTTCAAATCCTCCACATGGACAAACAAATTGAAATAAAATGATTTGAGTGAGAAAACATCCATTAGGTTCGTGATTGTTCACATGTCCATGTTGGTTGTCCTATCTAGGTTGTACAAAGGTTAGGCGTCTTTAGTTTATGGACTTCAAATCTTTTCCTCTGGTCATTTTGAACCCTCACCAAGAAAAAAAACCAAGAGTACTAATTCAGAAAAAGAAGTGAAGCAAGACTGAAGTGGGATAAAATAGATTAAAAACATAGTACATAATTATGAATAAACATGAAGAGCTTAGGAAAATAGATAGGAGCAAATCACATGTTATCGGTAGAATGACAACACTATATGAAATGATTTACAGTGGCACAAAACAAGGGACCAAGTAATAGCATGCTGGCACTATTGGGCTTGGATGTGGGTTTGAAATGAGTCAAATATAAGATGCTAAAAAAATGCAACAAAAGCAAATCCAACAATACATCTTGTAAAAATTAAGATGGCCTTAGAATTATTGATAAAATAGTTGAACTACTACAAAAAGAAAATATCAAAACTGAGTGATTCTTTGGACACACTAAAAATGTAGTTGCAAAAACTAAAATAATTGTAAATTGCTAAAACAGAGTTAAGAGTTAAGAACCCTTAAGGAAGGAACAAACTCCAAATTTTTTATTAAGGTCCATAGTAAAATGATAGCAACACTATACATAGGAGACCTAGTATCTAGTTGAGAATATGACGAAAAGCATATATTTGAGCTTTGGAAAGGTGTAGGTTCAACCAACGACAACATAGTCTATAGTGACAAGGGTTGGAGATTTCAATATTCACAAACTTCATAAAAAAAGTATGAATATAATACACAAATAGAAAATTTTAAGTGAAGACAATATATGATCCCAAACCCTCAACATACAAAGATAGCAATATATATTAATTAAAATTAAATTCTCCCTCCTAATTGAGGGGTTGTCTCCACTAAGAGAAAATGTGTTTGGAGGAAGATGATGAATGTCTAAAATAGATGTTTGTCAAACAACTTGATTGATACCTACCGATAAACTTGGTGGAATGTCAATCAAAATGTGGAGTGATCTAGAGGTGTGTTAAAGAAAGGAAACATGCCTCTATATGATTGCTGAAATGATAAAAAATGTGTAGTATGCACGTTGTATATGCGCTAGGAGAGTTAATAGACTGAATGATAGAACTAGAGAACATAGTCAAAATTGCATGCAGTTGAAATCAATTTCAAAGATAAAACTCTATATGGAACCAATAAGCCAATGAGACACATTTGGAATTATAAACCTGAAATGGACCGATAGCTTAAATCAATATTAAATAATTGCAAACCATGGCCCGAAACCTAAAATGCTCAAAGCATTCACTGGAGCTTCTTAAAAAATTCTGGTGGTTCTTAAAAAGGATAATGGGTTTTAAAAAACCAGTTGTGGCACATTTGATGGTTTCTTGATAAGGTACTAACTATCAAAATAAAATACTGAAGAGAAGAAGATATAAAACAACAAAGAATAAAACAGAGACATCACAGATGAATTACTCGGTGCATTTTTATTGATGAAGTATTTATACAAAAAGAAGAAAACAAATTTCCTATAAAACTGCTAAAAAAGATGACAACTAACTAATACTAAACAAGCTGATAACTAACTGCTGAAATTTGAGCTAACTGGAGAAAAGAGGACAACACACTAAAGGTGTTTGAAATCAAATTGAACGCCTCAACTGTTATTGACACCTATTGTAGACACAACTAGTTTTATTACTTAGTTGGAGCATTATATTTAACACCCCCTCTTAATGCTACAACATCAAACTAACTAACAACATTAATAAAAAATAATACATTATAAAGAAGCTATTCTTTGAAAACAATTATTGGACCAGTAAGACATTTTCAAGCCTCTCCCCAACTACATCAAGCTGAGCTCCCCAAGTGTAGGTATGGTCACTTAGCTATCATCCAAATTCCCAACATCATTGGACACCATTTGCACATGAAGTGTCTCACAACCCTCATAAAGGTATAATGTTGAACTTCCAGATTTCAGATCTCCCCTGAACTATTGGACACTGATCCTCACGTGTATGTCTCATAACCCTAGTGAGATATAGTTTCTCCAATCCATAAGCACCTTAGACTATTGAGCATTTAATCCTTGTCCTCAAAGTGTTGGCCTCTTTAAAATAAAACAAGTTCTTCATCTTCAATGATGTCATCATCACTAACAACATCTGGTGGTTCTGCAAGAACCATATTTACTGAATCTTTAAATTTACCTTTGAGAAGGTCACTTGCACAAATTTTACACTTAATTGCAGTATGACCTAATTTCTTGCAATAGTAACATTCAATCTCATTCTTGCTTGACATTCTCTTTCCCATGCATTTCTTTGAGTATAGTGTGATCTTAAGCTGAGTATCTTCTCATGAATATCCTGTAATTGCTCTCTTTTCTTCAACTAAGAGCATTGAAATCACATATTCCAAAGTCTGTGTAGGTATCTGACTGAGAGTAAAAATAACATAGCTATATTTCGAAGGCAAACTATTTAACAAGATAGCTTTAGCATCCTCTTTATCAACCACAACATCAACTTTTTCTAGCTAGCATTTGTTGATTTTGCTCCAAACAGCTTTTTCAGTTCATTCCAAATTTCTTTAGATGATTTTTCTAAATCAACATGATGTAGTTTCCCAATCAATCTTCCTTTTAGCATCTATAGGTACTACTTCAATGTCATTCACTATACCCCATAAACTTTTGCTCATCGTTTGCATTTGTATTTTCACCTTCCATGTATGAAAATTATGACCATTATATTTTTCTATAGGTACAGCCATTTTCAGATACTTATATGATGAACAACAACAAAATACCTTTGTGAATATTGCACAGCAGAAAGATTTGTAGTAGCAGCAGATTTATACCCTCACACACTGGCAGCATCTTCTTCTCTAAAGTTTGTGTTATTCTTCTTATATTCTTCACATCGATCTGTGCTCTTGCTTCTGCATTCTCCTCAGCAGAACAAACACGGAGCTTCTTGCTGTTGAAATTCCATCCACACTAAAAAAAATATATAGAAACTTCTTAACGAAACACAGAGAAGACAGAGTAGTACATAGGCTCTAATACCAAATTATAATAAAAACCTGCAGAGAAAAAGATATAAAACAGGAGAATAAAATAGAGGAGACAGCATCGCTTAAGTACTCTGCATTTTTATTGATTAAGTAATTCTTATTTATACAAAGAAGTAGAGAACCAATTTTCCTATAAACCTACTAAACAAGCTGACAACTAACTGCTGAATAATGACAGCTAACTGGAGAAAAGAGGACAACAGACTGAAGGTGTTTGAAATCAAATTGAACACCTCAGCTGTTATTGACAACTATTATAGACATGTCTAGTTTCATTACTCAGTTGGAGCAATATATTCCAACACTAACACCTATGAAAGGAGGAATGCTTGGAAAGTGGCAGAAGCTCTGCCACTCAACTTATGCTATCATTGGGGTTTTATAAATATATAAAATAGGACCACTACACAACTGTCACCTCAAAAAGTAAAAAACAGGACCATTACACTAGTGACTACTGTCATCTCTCATTATAAACATCATTCATCTTCGTGAAGGTTCCCACCAATATAACAAATGGATAGTTTAGCTCTGCAACCCTTGCTTCTAATGTATCCCTTCAGGCTTCATTGGGATCATTGCCAAAGTCTGCATTGGCTGAAAATTAATCTTCAACTTCTGTCCATTTCCTTGCCCTAATTTCAGCTCACCTTGTTTCCACATTCCATTCTGAGTAAACTATAATAATTCACCTTGCAATATAAAATAGGACCATTACAGAATTGTCACCTCTCAACGTGGAACACAATAAATCTTGGTCATTGTTGCAACCAATCTAACAAGGAGTCTTTAACTAACAATATTCTATTATGTGAAAATGCAGATTGCCCTGTATTGACTGGAACAATGACATGATCATAGACACTTAAGACAACATGTGACATAATTTCAGGATATGTGTTGTATAGTAGTTCATTATTTTTCAGATTTCTCAGAATCTTTTGTATGCTGTTCTACAGTGAAAAACAGAAGTCCTATCAACGTTGTTCAAAGTTAGAGAAAAATGCATTATATTCTAGAGTCCAGTCTACTTATTCTAGGTAATTAACAATTGTAGTGATCTTGAATCATCTAACTAAGCATTAGGGATTGCACCTCTTCCAACAACTTGAGTAAAACGGATTTCACATATAAAGATTTTTCCAAAAATGCATTTCAGTAAAATAGCTTAAGACTTTCATCAGACACTTAAGCACCATAATTTTTATTTATAGGGAACCAATCACATTGAAAGTATGCAACTCCATGTTTTATGTCTAACAACAATGTTTTCTACAGGCTATGACAAAGGTACTCATGGTGCCATGAATTTGTCATGTAATTTTGCGTTAACTCCATGTTTTGTCTAAAAACAAGTTTTGTCTAAAAACAAGTTTTGCTACATGCCATCACAAAATACTCATGGTCCCATGAATTTGTCATGTAATCTTGCGTCTTGTTTGTAAGCGTACAGAAATATCCTGTAAAATAAGAAGATTCCAAAGTCACAAGTTATTAGCATTTGTTGCAAAACCAGCTCATAAGTGGAAAAATAAGAGCAATATTAAAGGACCTAAAATTAAGACAATATGTAAGGTTCTACAACAGAATATCTCAGATGGCAGTCTCGAATGTTATAACACTGCATATGTTCTAATCAAATTCAATCAAGATGTAATCCTTGAAATGAAGAGTGTCAACGAATATAATGTGTCATAAATTACTTGATATTCAGCTAGAAAATTTTAGGTAATTAACTCAGCTAGACGTAAAAACAAGCTCAGTGAAAAATATCACTATAAAGTAATGATGCACATATAGATAAATATCAAACTGGGAAAAAAACGATAGCAATAAGAGGTACCCGAAAACATGCTATTGCATATCGAACATCATCCTCTGAGATCTGGTGATGTGTGACAAGTCTGAATCTGCAAGAATGAATCAATGGTAAAAGTCATGCTATTCATCTACTGAGATTGAAATTTTAAGTTGTTCCAAAATTCTGAATGTATCATATGTTGAAATTATATAACAAATGAATTGCCAAAGGCCATCTTTCTACTAAGAACAGAAAAATATGATGAAGGTGAAACTTCAAAAGTTGTTCCTTCAGATTTTTATATAACATTATTTATTTCCAAAAGGCATTCTACAAGCAGAGTTACATGCAATGTTCTTGAGGTTGTCCTTATACATTAGTAGACAAGACAACAATATCCAATTTCACTACCACATATTTATCAAATTTGTCTTGTTCTCTTAGTCTAGTTTCAATCTGAGTGTTGAACTTTCCACTGCAGAAGGATGAAAGAAGATAACAAAATTCAAGGAGCACTTGTGCCATTGTTCATAGGATTACTAAAGGGATAGACTTAATGCCGATGAGAACTATGATGTTAGATTCTTAATTTTAACATGCCCTTTTTGTGGGTACCTACATAACCAACAGTAGGTAACTTCCTAGGCGAAGGCCTGTACCCTAACAGAAGTTGAAAAATCCGAACCTGATTTGTAGGAGGAAAACAGATTTCCTCCAAGAGAGAAAATATATTTAGTTCTTTACAACATGGGAATCACAATGCAGGCAAATTCAAATGCCAATTGAACAACAGAGAGTTTCTGTTAAGGAATATTCCAATCCAAGCAAACATACTGGTTTGGATATCAATCATGACATCTGGTGCTTAGCATGCATCAAGTACTCGATCCCTCTCCTTGCCAATTTGTTCTTATACTTCAAAATAATTTGGAGTAGGAGTAGAAAAAAATTAAGTAATATAATAACAATTAAAATTTGCTACAACACATATTTATCGAAGCTTCTAATTTACCTAAGAGATTGTTTCTCAGAGTATGTCATTATTTCCAAGGAAGCTTAAGTTGCATCAAACTGCTCGCTAGCCATTTTTTCCCCTTTAACTAGAAAAAAATACAGAGCATATGCATAACCTATAATCTCCTAAACAAATTCATACCAACCTCATATGACCCACTGGCATAAAAAGAATGCCTTTCTCCTTCATGGCTTCACAAAGCTCTTCTGCCCCAAAGGCTGAATCTACTGAAAGATCGACAAAAACCTGATTCAAGAAACAAATACTAAGTTATGTCAAAAGCATTTGTAGGAAATACAATCTCTTGCATGGTTTCTTCCTAACAGTAAGAACTGGAAATTGGATGTCAAATAAGACAAAAGAGTAAATGCAAATGAAACAACCACCTTACTTAAAGCCATCAAATATTTTATCAGAATTAAGTATACTTACAATATTTGTCTCAACTGCATCCAATCTTACATGGAAACCATCAATGGCATTTAAACTTTCTGCAAGGGGAAAAACAAATAGGTTCCATAGAGCGTTTTTTGATATATAAAGTTTAACTATAAATTATAAATTATTATTAATTGAAGACAACAATACGTACTTTTAATGCTCACTTCAAATGGTTCATGTAGAATTGCTACATCAAGAAACATAACAAAAAGTGCTTGAAAAATGAAATGCAGAAAACCAGAAACTGAAGAAAAAGCTTTGGAATTAAGATTTTAGTTGTAGAAAAGTTGATTGTATAGATAAATGCGTTGCTGACACAACAGCCATTTATGAAATGCATATGATACAGATTTTTCTTATTCCAAGCAAGTGCATACAAAAACAAATGCTGGCATTTAACCTTTGTAATTAAATGCTATATTTTTATGAAGGTTAAGTTTTATACTACACATTTGTTTGTAATATTTAACCATTGCTGAAAAGGTTTCTGCTGATGACATTAGCTACAAAAGAAACTACACAAAAACCCATCTAAACATTAACAGAGAAACAGGACAGAGATTGACCTATTTAATACTAGATAACATATTGAATGGAACATATTAAATGAACAGCGTCACATAACTAAAAAAAAAAATTATATATAGACCCCATTGATCAAGACTAGGAATTCAAAAGAAACAGATCAGAGAGAGAAATAGTGTCACACTTCTTGAAGCTTCAACATAAAGTGTGATGTATATGAGTGTTAAATTGGGAAACATCAATAGGAATTAATGAAGCCATGCCACTTTATAAAATATAGGATAGCATGATCATTATAAGTTTAATGAATTCTAACGTAAAAAATTAATGTAAGGAAAACAATAGGTTTCCAGCAGAAATGTTTTATATACCATGCAATTCATTTAAGGATTACAAACAAAACTATTTTGCACTAAATTATGGTTTTAACACAAAATAAAAAGAATGAAACCAAACCTACAATAGAATCCGTCATGAAATTATATACGGGACTAACAACAAACCCAGAACAAGCAATACACATATCCATTCATTTATGAAGACATGAACAAATTTTCTGCCAGTGAAAGTATCCAAATCAATTCCTTTATTTCCCAAACCAAAAACATATATGAAGGTTCTGACATGAGATTTCTGACAAAATGAGTACAAATTTCCATAATCAAGTTGGATCCAATTCATGTAGTGAGAATAAAAGAAATTTTAGATAGAAGTACAAGGATGTTATAAATTACTCGATACATTAAAATCTATATGTGAAATGCCATTATGAACCTAGTGCACATCTTCACAATCAGTTCAAATTTTGTACATCGATTTGTCAATCTCAGGAAATAAATTTGGGCTTCAATAACTGGAATTCAATTTAGAGGCTATGAATGCTAGTGGGTGCAAAAGGTGTGTGTCTACTTAGGTGTGATTGGACTGGGACTATTCAAAATGGAAGAACTAAGAATTTTTTTTCATATTTTCTGTGTAAAGAGTAAAGTTAACAATGGATGTTCTATTTTAAAATAATGTTGCATATTTGTAAATATTTTTGGCAAAAACATTAAGTATAAGTTCGTTGGCAAGGAAATAGCTTATCGGCCAATTACTTTGGTGCAACTATACAATAGAGAATATATTGGCAGCAAGCTGATAAGTTAACTTTGACAGATCTCCTCCTCCTTTCATTAAGTTTTCATTGAGTTCTATAAGTTTCCATCAGATGTATCTACATACTTTATGTATACACACAGTTATATATAATTTCACTATCTATGTGCTATATAGATACAAAATTATTATTTACACAATGCACGGATAGTACTCTTCTACATTCAGTTTGAAAATAGCATAACATGATCCTGTGACCCTTGTATTCAAAGAAATGCACAAGGCTACTGCTGGAAAAATGCAGGTTGCGTCTTTGAATCACACCCAATCAAGGAGGTGCCACAGGCAGTCTGTTGAATAGGACGACCTTCCCAAAGGGTGTGTTGCTTATGGTCAGTGATCCAAAAGAAGGAATACAGACAATAAGAAAGGGCCTTCATGAAGGGAAATAAAAGTTTTCATAAATAATCATGGAAGATGTGCTAAGCTAAAACAATTAACTTTTTTTATAAAGAATTCAAACGGCAATGAACAAGGAGATGTGCAACAGTTTTAAATACCTCTTACTAGCCTTAACCAACTTAAGTAATGACCATCAAAATAAAACCTGTAAATTATTTTCTGAATATCTCAAAAAAGTTTAGCTGTTTTTTATTGTGCCAATCAATAACATTTTCATAGAAATTCCAAAGAAGATAGCACAGCCACCATGCATGCAGACCTTAAAAATTAAAGTTATTTCAACATTACCAGCTAAAATTCTACAATTTTTGTGATCCTCTCTTAGCCGACCAACCATATCATTCAATGCAATGAGTCCTGCAGCACATAATACTCCAACCTGTCTCATGCCTCCACCTAAGGTCTTCCTAAGCTTCTTTGCCTGCATATAAGTTTGTTAAAATAAATTTACAATAGTCTTCCCTTGTTATACTAAATGTTAATATTTTGACTTCTAAACTAATTAAGAACAAGAATAACTCCTAGTTGTTCTCATTAAAACAGCCTGCACTAGAAGTCAGTGATGGCTTTTTAAACCTCAATATCTCAAAAAGAAAACGCAAACCTTTGCAATAAATTCATGTGAACCCACAATGACAGTTCCAACTGGAGCTCCCAAACCCTTTGACAAGCAAACCTGCATTCAAACATTGAGAAATCAAATTGTTGAGGTAATTAAGAATCCAAAAATTTCAATGCAACCATAGCATCTTCAAGCATCAAGAAGTTATTACAAAGGACCAAGAGGTTGCATAGGAAAACATAATATATCAAAGGTGACAGATGGTATCTTTACACTAGAGAAAACACATCAATTTATGCCAATTTAATAAACACATCAAAAAGGTTCACAGATCAATTATAAAAATATGAAAATCAATAGACCAAGAAAACTATTTAACCATGGTGTACCGAAACAGAATCAGCAGCTTGAACAAGTCTATCCACAGGTACCCCCAATGCCTGAACATTAGCATCAAACAGTATTAGGAGAAAAGACATTTATGCACATAATGTAAAGGAAATAAATTATTGCTACTGCAGCTATCCAACGTTATCAAGTAGAGAAAACTCACAGACTTTACTTATGACTACACGATTCAGTTTCATGGTGTATGATAACTGATGGATCCGGCAATATGACTTTCAACTTAGAATATGTTAACATCCACTTTGCATTATCTAAACAAGTTACCAATGTCCTAAGATGATCTAGACATTCTAGCTAAAGGATTTATCGTCATGAGGATGAAAATGAAGTTCTTACTGTGGAAGCATTAAATATCCGGGCTCCATCCACATGCAGTTTCAAACCATGGTGTTTTGCTAACTCTCCTATCTTGTCTGTGTATTCTGCAGTAATACATCTACCTCCACTGCTGCATAGTGACAAAATAAATAAACAATCACTATAATGTTAGCAAATCCTTCCATGAAGAATTGATTTTCTTGGTCCTAACGTTAGATTAACCTGATAAATTTTTTAATTTTCCCCAAGGACAAGTTCATTTCAAATTCTACTCGATTAAAAAATTGGTAATAAAGTTCATCTCTGTGGATAGGACTTTTTACTGATAATCTATTCAAAATTTGACTGTCTTCTAGATGAAAGCATAGGTATAGTTCGTTTTGACCATCATCATATCACAAGTGATGAATATAAGCCACAAAAGGGGACAACACTTAAGCTATTTTAAGATATTGTAAAATTTATAAGACATAAGCTAAGTTCGTAACTATGTTACCAGAACAAAAAGTGCAAAGCATTGGCAAGGAAATGTGACAAGAAACTAGTATGTGAAGTTTATGCATAAGAAACACATTTTTCCTTTGTATATTACTTATACAAATTTTAAAGAGTTTCATAGATTTACAAATTAAACAGATTGCTAGTGGCATAGTTTGCAGACTTGGACTTGAAGAGAACTCAGCAAGCCCAAAATTTTCAACTTGGCAAATACTTGCAAACTTATGAAGTACTAAAAATTAAAATTTCTTAAAGAAACATATTTTTTTTCGCAAAATTCAATTACAAATGTACTAAATGAAAAATTGACATCTCAAAAGAGAAAATGCATGGTTTCATAGCAAAAACAATGTGTGAAAAATTTGTTTCAACCAGCATTTTACTCACATTGGCACTTTTACCCGTGTTTTTCCTACATCTGTAAAAACTTGCCTAACAAAAAAAAGACAGAGTACTCGACAACTTGAAGGGTACTCACAGAGTTTGCAAACTATGGCTAGTGGTATAAACATCGACAGTTTTATAAACTTTGATTCTGAAATATGGACAATGTACCCAACAAGTTGTCACATCGCTTGAAGTCACTCGATCTCAACTTGATGTAAATAGGTGCACCGTGCACTAATTAATTCATTGAAGAAAAGGTTCAAGATGATGCAGGTTCAGCCATTTGTTTGGGGAGAGTTCTTAATGCCAACTTCATGTCAAGCTGTTTGAGTGTATATCTGGTCAAAACTAAGGGTTTGACCAATGACTTGTGCATTTATCATGGATTAGATCTAAGTGTTTTCAGTGCCTACATCAAAAATATCTGCAAGAGAATGAGAATTTTCAATGCCTACATCAGAAATATCTGCAACGTTGTTCCTAGAGTTATGTATGCTCCTTCACAATTACTTTCCTATAATAATATTTAATTCTGAACTACCACATGTGCAGCTGAAAAGAATTAATCTAGGTTGTTTTATGCTTATAAGTTATAAATATGAAATATAGGTTCTAACTCAATTTGTCATTCTGCAATACTATAAAAACGAAGGCTGATGCTGTTTCAACTTTTAAGTATGTCCCATCTTGCATGGAAAATTGGTCCTCATGTCTTTTGGAGTTAGTAGTTTCTAGCTAAAAACCCTAACATTTGCACTTACACTAATTATTATTTGAACAAAAATGAAAAAGGAAATTTTGTTCGGTGTTGGTATTGATAGAAAGAGGATGGATGTATATTTAAATTTTAAACATAAGACTCCTAGAAATATTATCTATGTATATGTATATCTATATCTGTTTAAAATCTTTAGATGCATATAAATCAGAGAAATGAAAATCGCCAGAAATCGCCCAAACTTGGCGAGTTCGAGTCCGAGTCACCCCCCACGAGTCCAACAAACTCGGACTCGGACTCGACTGAGTTTGGGGTCCAAACTCGCCTGGACTGGGCCAGACTCGGCTAGACTCGGCTAGACTCGGCCAGACTCAGCCAGACATAGACTCGGGTCCAAAATCTTTAAAAACCTCTAAATTTCTTGAGTTTTTCACTTTCCTGAGTCCAGCCGAGTCTGAAGCCAAGTCTGACTTTGAATCCCAAGTCCGAGTCCGAGTCGGCCTTGCCGAGTCCGAGCCAAGTCCGAGTCCCGTTTCTTTGATATAAATCCTTATCTAATCATACTAAGATTGGGGTTTTCCCACTACTCTTATGCATGCTTTTAATTTTCATTTGAGACATTTTATCATTTAGTTCATTTGCCCTATACAAGCTTATATTTCTTTCAGATTTTGGCTACATAGTTTTTGTACCATGTGCATGCTTCTGTATTTCTTGGGGCATTTTTGTCAAGTAGATCATGTGCCTCAAGTATTTTTACCATTTTGTATACATGCCTACCACAACCACTGTACTATAACTATTGACAGATTTCCTCTATCCATAATACATTAATGAGTGTCCTTAACCTGTTTTGATCTCCCATTCCAATGCAAGCTGAGAGGATGTTGGTTAATGTAATCTTCCCTTTTCCAATACCCTAGGTTTTGCCCTAGATCTTAATCCCAAGTAAAATAAGAACTGAAAAAGAGATATCATTTACCAATTAGATCCTAACTTAGACCGCTCGATCATGTTAGATATAAAATTGATCTTTCCTACTAGGGTTAGGAACATTATCATAATCATCATTACAATTTACATAATGTACATGTGAGATTCCCTTAAGGCTCTTCCCAATAGCCCATCCGCATTATGAAACACCATGGGAGATAATACAAGGCACCTCGAGCCTATCCACCAAGCCTAGGAGCATGGAATTACACTCGCCATTAGGCCTCCCAGCCCCACTCAAGGTTACTCAACTCAAATGAACCCTTATGCTACTTGCATTCCTTATATGCACATTCTCCCCTGCATAATGGAACGACAGATTGGCTGAAGCTTTAAAGGAATATTCATCATCATTAATTCTGCATATATATATTAGAAGCAATAGATTATTTACATATATTCCTACTTGCTATCAAACGGAAGACAAGATAATAGCTCAGTCAGATCAGAATGCACTATGCATCATACCAATGACTAGAACAATTATAAGTCTAGAGTCCAGTTTTATTAATTATGAAACTCAAGGTTTCTTCTTGGTCGATTGCTTTCTTTCTGCTGTTTGATACTCCCCTTGGAGTAATCCAATCTATAGCATATATATCTTCCCATCGACATTGGAGGGTCATGTCTTCCCCGTAATGTCTCTTTCTAAAAGGGATGTCTCTTTTAATAATAACCGTTGCCTCTTGCTGACTAAACAGCTCTTGTTATCTTAATTGAGATCACTCCTTAACGCCTGCACCTCCTCACTAACAATTGGCTTTATGTCAGATATCTCCTTTGCAACTTAGAATTGCATCTCTTCAATATGTGACTTTTCCTTAACAAATCGCATTTTGCTCCTTAGCCCAATTTGCCTTTCTTATTATGCAATCACTGCCTAAACAGATGGAATCCATCTTTTAATGAAATCTTTGTCATGTTAACTGCAAAGCAAATCCATTTGTTAGAAAACAAATTGCTGCAATATATAGAATAGTTGCTAATCACTAGGTTAATCAAGTCGCACTCTTTTAGAAGCCGGCATTTATTAAGATATTTTCTTTAAGTTACTATTACTTATGAATGGAGTTGGCTCATCAAGGATGTAATACTAACACAGGTCTGTTTCTTCTTATTTGATGCCTGGTCAACTAGCATTATTCCCTCAGCATGATTACTTACGAAGTCACGGCATTATCAAGCGGATTACTCTCATCTTGGTAAAGTTCGGGTTAGCATAAGTGATCAAACCTTTGCTAAGTAATCCAATCAACACCCTACTATTCTAGACATGGATTACTTGCTCTATGGTGGATGTAACTTGCTGCTGGCATCTTCTCTTGAGAGAAAATCGTGAAGTCTTATAAATAAGACGATTTTCTGAATTAACTATATCTGAACTCATCCTAAGGATGGTGTGGAAGATGTAACTAAGGCGGGAACGTGACATTTCGCCCTTCCCAAAACTGCTTGTCCTCAAGCAATGTCAATTTTATCCAATCTTTCAATGTGCAGATCAAAAATAACCCTGTCATGTCCTGTCATGAAGAAAAGACATCATAGTAGAGAGAATGGTCTTATTCATAAGACTCCACGATTTTTGCAAAAATGACTATGAGAAGACAAAGACTTCAGAGGCTAGCATTTTACATCGAGGCATAACCCTAATGAATCTTGCAATAAGAGGAAAGGATGCGTATATATTAACTAATGAAAAGGTGCAATTACAACCACAGAAATAGTTAATTGTTAGTTAAGAGGTACGGGTGTTAAAGTGTAATCTTGGTTAAGATAACATGAGCAGTGTAATCAGCAAAAGGCAACGGACATCCTTGAAGAGACATCACTTTGAGGAGATTTTACTGGGAAGAAATGACTCTCCAATATTGATGGATATATATATATATATATATATATATATATATATATATATATATATATTTATGCTGTAGATCAGGTCACTCCAGGGAATGAAGAGGAATTAATCTAAGAGAAGATGAGAACGAGTATATCCAGCTTGTACTTCGAACAAGCCTGAAATCCAATCTATATAGTGGAAATAATAGTTATTGTGGTATACAGCATGGAGTAGATTTCAGTATGATTACTCATATATGTTTGATATGTGTGCCTATGGTATTATGATCTGATAAAGGACACTATCATGTCCCACCATAAGGAAGACCACAATGAGTGAAGAGTGCTTGGGGGTCGGTTTAGAGAAGGCAGCAATACTAGGTTCATACTCATACATGCTTATTAATCAGCAAAAAAGGATGACTACACTTAGACAACAATTTCAATAAGATAAAACAGCATCAGTCTATTAAGTAAAGTCAATAGGCAGATGTGCCTTTTGGAAGGGTTGTTATCAGGTTATAGGCATAGCCCTTTGCTCTGTCTTGAGACATATATAAGTCAAAGCATTGAATCATCAAACAGGAGAATCAACAATCATCGAACATCATCAGCGATCAGAAAACAAATCTTCAGATTCCAGTATCATCAGCAATCAACAAGATATGCCTTCAGAAAATATCAATATCAAACACCCTCATTCATCATCTATCATTCCCAAATACTTCTGCAAAACTATAAGAATCAGATTAACAAAATCAGCTAGCAATAAGCATTCTGATCCCCAAACGGCAGATTGCACTTCCAGCATAGCATCAAACACCAACAGGGATATCAGATCAGTCCATCAATCAATAGCAGTTAAGGGATGGCAATCTAATAGTACATTCAACATCTTGGTAAAATTAATGCTCAAATCATATTTGTCAATTCTTTAGGTGTATATGTATGCATCTTTATATGTGAGATTTATGCTTATGTGTATGCCTCCACATTAGGGAATAGATATGCATACTATCTGAAATACACCTTGTGAGAGGAAGGGCCTGAGGTGTAAGAGAAGGGTGGTGAGCGGGCTCGTAAGTAGGCCGGCCTAGAAGGACCACTGCAGCCTAGGACAAAGAGGGCACTTACAAAGTCAAGTAACCCCTTACAATCTCCACCCAACTCGACAAGATGGCAATTGACCGTAGGGAGACGAGACATGGTTGGGGAAAGCAAGTACAAGCTGCCAAGCAAGAGGGCTGTGGTATACATCCACTCTTAGGCTTGGTCTAGAAATGGCTTTGGGCAGACCCATCATGTCTCTTTTCCCCAATGTGTTTATATCTTATTATGATGCAGCTTGGCTATGTATGTATGTATGTATGTATGTATGTATGTATATTGCATATGTCATTCATGTTGTGATTGCAAGATCGAAATTCAGGATCGTATTATTGAGGAAAGATTTATTTGGTACTATGTAACCCTTACCCTAATTTGTTGCAATTGTGAATTTAGGGAAAATTCTAGGGCAAATTAGGAAGGGGACATTACAAACCCTTGGAGATTTGTCATCCTGAAATCCTTCTTGTAGTATAATTAGCTTCTATAACCTTGATGTTACTTTAAGTTGCAATTTCAAACCTAAACTTGTAACAGCATAATATTGAGGGGGAGATAATTTTCTATCACCCTCATTTCACATCACTATGTAAATAGATGGCACAATATCATAGATATCTCTCTACATTAACATAAGACCTTATATATTAAGATAAGGATTAGAAGCATGGCACACATCTATGACCTTCAATGCAATGTTCTCTCCTAAATAAATTCATAGCTTTTTGGTTCTCTAGCTATCCTCATATTCTAGATCAACCAAAAATAGAAATCTCATGATGATAGGAATATATTTACAATAATCATGACTTATGGAGTAGACATAGGAAACCCATCAGCTATGAAACAAACATGGAGCATACACATAAAAGCGCAAGGAATACACATGGATATATGCACATATACACAAATACACATATTGCTAGATTCCTTCTCATTGACTAGAATAATTCATTGATTCATCTTTACCCTACAGGATGGCAGGATCAAAGCTTTGATACCATTTGTAATCTTCCCCTTTCCAATACCTTAGTTTTTGCCCTAGATCTAAATCCCATGTAAAATAAGTGAAATAGAGATATCACCTACCATTTAGATCCTGATTTAGACCCCTCAATCATGTTATATATAAAATTGATCTTTCCTACTAGGGTTAGGAACATTATCTTAATTATCATTATAATTTACATAATGTACATGTGGGATTTCCTTAAGGCTCTTCCCAATAACCCATCCACATTATGAAGCACCATGGGAGATCATACAAGGTGCCTCGAGCCTATCCATCAAGTCCAAGAGCATGGAATGATACCCAACATTTGGCTTCTCCGCCCCAATCAGGTTTACTCAACTCAAATGGACCCTTATTCTACTTGCATTCCTTACATGCACATTATGCCCTCCATAATGGAATGATAGAATGGCTGAAGCTTTAAAGGAATCTTCATCATCATTAATTATGCATATATATATTAGAAGAATAGATTATCTGCATATATTCCTTCTTCCTATCAAACGGAAGACAAGATAATAAATCAGTTAGATCAGAATGCATTATGCATCATACCAATGACTTAAACAATTTAAAAGTCTGCAGTCTAGTTTTATAAATTATGAAACTCAAGGTTTCTTCTTGATTGAATGCTTTCTTTCTGCTGTTCAATGCTCCCTTGGAGTAACTCGATCTGTAGTATATATATCTTCCCATGGACATTGGAGGGTCATGTCTTCTCCAAAGAGTCTCTTTTTGAAAGGGATGTCTCTTTTAATAATAGTCGTTGCCTCTTGCTGACTAAACAGCTCTTGCTATCTTAATTGAGATCACTCCTTAACACCCACACCTCCTCATTAACAATTGGCTTTATGCCAAATATCTCCTTTGTAACTTAAAATCGCATCTCTTCATTATGTGACTTTTCCTTAACAAATTGTATCTTGCTTCTAAGCCAAATTTGCCTTGCTTATTATGCAATCACTGCCTAAACAGATGGAATCCATCCTTTAAGGAAATTGCTGCCATGTTAATTGGAAAATCAAATCCATCTGCTGGAAAACAAACTGCTGCAATACATAATATAGTTGCTAATCACTAGGTTAATCAAATTGCACTCTTTTAGAAGTTGGCCTTTATTAACATATTTGCTTTAAATTACTATTACTTATGAATGGTGTCAGCTCATCAAGGAGTGTAATACTAAGGCAGGTCTGTTTCTTCTTATTTGATGCCTGGCAACCAGCAGTATTCCCTCAGCATGATTACTTATGAAGTCGCATATTATCAAGCAGATTACTCTCATCTTATTAAGTTCAGGTTAGCATAAGTGATCATATTCTTTGCTAAGGATATCCAGTCAAAACCCTGCTATTCTGGACATGGATTATTGCTCTATGGTGGATGTAACTTGCTGCCGGCATCTTCTCTTGAATGAAAATCGTTAAGTCTTATAAATATGACAATTTTCTAAGTTAACTTTATCCAAACTCATCCTAAGGACAGTGTGGAAGATATAACTAAGGCGGGGACATGACAGTTAGGTATTGTTCTAGCTGTTAATGTTATTTGTGTTGTGGAATGACATTCCTGAATGATAATACTTAGGAGATGTTGATTACATGTTTAGAGGTGGGAATGATCATGACACTTATATACGATAGGGAAAAGATTTTGGAATTATTTATACTTCTTACCCTGAGCAATTTGCAAATTAGGTAGTTGATTCTGCAATTAACTCCTGGTTCATTAAGAGGATGGTGATGCCAACAAGGTGATTGTGATTTTAACCATACATCATGTCAATAAGACTAAATTATAGAAATGTTTATTCTATTACATTACATGAGGGATGAGCTGTAAATTTCACCCTATCTTCTTACCTTCACGTTTGCATTTTATTATTGGAGCACAACATTTCATTAACTTGGTTCCTTGTATTCTGTTTTCCTTTTTAGGCCTTGATAAGACCTTTGTACTATGGTGGATTGCTAGGTCAACCTCGTAACATGCCCAAGGTTGGCATATCCACTACTTTCATGAATATATAAGTGGTGAATCATAGTATTTCAATTGTCAAAGAAAAGTGTAACCCTATGATATTCTTTCTAATAGGAACTGCACTCTTAGGAAAGGTGTCTCAACCTTGCATCCTAATGTTAAGAACACAAAAAAATGCAATTTTTGGGCTACAAAATAGAAAAATTCAGTTTCTAATCTATAGAGGTCATTTTTGGCCCTAAAAAATGTTAAAATATGCCATTAATGGTAAGCTAATTATGGGGACTCAAGATCTAAAATTTAAAATAGATGAGGTCAATTAGCTTCTTGGATCAAAAGTTATGGACTCTAGAAGTTGGGCCTCCAACATCAGAAATGTAAGAACATGTATGACACAAGATATCTGTAAGAAAGAATTGCACTTGTTGACCAACTTATGACACATGTTATGACATGTTTGTCATGTCCCCTTTTCTTTTTGAGGCCAACCTCAGCACCAAAAAGTGTTTTTCAACACTTATTATTATTTTATTTTTAAAACAAAAGGCCGCAGCCTATAATATATTAGATATAATATGAAAAGATTACATAATGTATACAAAAAAGAAAAGCAACTATCCCTTGAATCTTCTATAACCTCCTAGGAACATAATCTAGATGACCAACCTTCATTTTTGGATGACCACATTATCTTGGTAATGAAGGTATACAAAATAATAGTGTGACCAGCTGATATATGTTAATGTATCCTTGCCCACCTAGAACAGAAAATACAAATTTTTACATATGAGCAAGCTAAGCAAAAAAAAATCTATCTTTGTAGTTGACATTCTCACTACTACACTTCTTGTATCGACAAACAAAACAAAGAAAGAACCCGATCCATAGGGGTTCATTTAGCATTTCCTGATTCTTGGGAGGAGGCATCATCCATTGGAAGCGAAAAAGAAGACTGAAACCCATGCAGGTCTACCAAGGCATGACCACAAAGCTCCCATACTGCAGTGAATTTTGCCACTGCTATTGAAACTAGTGGCTCTCCAATTTGAGAAGCATGTTGTTGAACCCATTGGAGAAAGGCTTGAGGAGATGTGTAACCCGGACCATGAATGGAGAGAAAGACCGATCTTGGTGCTGTGTCATACATGAAATAGTCCCTGTTAAAAAAACCACCCCACCAAATGTCGCCTACAAATAGGTCATAGTTGTCCAACTAACTATTCAATTCCTCCCAGGTGAACAAAGCTGAATGCACAAAAGCACCCATTATCATCTTTGTGTAATCCTTTGACTGTGTAAGATCCATCACCATGGATGCTAGCCAAGAGGCAACCATGATTGGGGTAGCCATCGGGTTAGCAACTATCAATTCTTCACCAAGAATTGTCCTCGCTGCCCACTCAATCTCTGCACACAACACTACAATAGCCTCAGACAGTCACAAAGGATGGACATTTGCATTCGGTCCTCAACCATGAAAACCCCCTCTGCAGTTGGATACAAAGAGCCATATTCGCTGCTTGAAGAAAGAGTACTAAAATTTGTGAGAAGAAAACCAAACACAAAACCCTAGGAAAACATTCTTGAAATTGCAAATTTATTAAACCCATTCGGGGAAGGAAAGCAATATCTTTCCTACAACTCGTCTAACACATCTTTGTTAATATGATTTCCATGTCCTATGCCTTCCACGTTAGAACGCCTGCAAGAACCTTTAACAGAGCTCATTTAATACTTGAAATGATTTAAAGTCTGTCAATTGTGCAATTATCCCTGTGGGAAGAGATATACCTTGTGTTTGATATCCTTCGCAAAAACAAGTAGACTAATTTTTGAACAAAGGAAGGCCATGTGGCATATTGTTTCAATCTCAAAATCCTGCGGTACCTCATATTTTCCCAGAAAGATGAATTCTCGGCATTTCCCCATGTGAGAGAATTTTGAAGTTCTATAAGAAGCGTGTGAGCTTTCTGATAAGAGCAGGATGACCTCATTCCCTACTCGCTAACCATCATTTGATTGTGAGGTCTAGGTGTACCCCCTCCCTTCCTACTGGAGTGTCATGACAAGTTGGATGGGATTTCGTAATTCGATCAATGACTTGGCTCACGCTCTACATTTATCTAAATGAATAATTTCATTTCCTGCACTCACAAAATGAAACCATTAATGATACAAAATTTTAAACTCTGGCCCTATCCTCTTCCAGTTGTTTCTTCAACTTTATGTGTTCATATATCTCCCTTGATGATAAAATTATGCTTCCTGACTCATGATCACACCCCATATTAGACAAAATGTCTACCATGGAGTTAGCTTCTCTATAACAGTGATCGATCTGATAAGAGATCAAAAGGGTTAGCAATTCTCTAGCTTCCTGAATGATGTAGTCAATCTGCCAGCTAAGGGTTTGGGGTTTAATTAGAGTAGAGATTATATTTTGTGAATCCCCTTCTATGATAAGATTCTTAACTTTCAACTTAATCGCTAAATTGATATCAAATAAAAGGGCCCTTGCCTCTACCAAATTGTTAGTACCATTTGGGAGCCTTTCATATCCTGCTATCATTGCATGCCCTTCCTGGTCTCAGATTACACTCCCAATCCCTGATATTCCCAGGTTCCCCCGTGCTGCTCCATCAAAATTTAGTTTCAGGAAATTCTCTTTGGGATGTTTCCATCTTATTTCTTTTCTATCAATCCTTTTATCTGCTTTCCACATCAAACTTCACTTAAATGGGAGCTTTATATACTTCCACTTGATTAGTATGTTATCATCCCATGATGAGGAGGAGTTTAATCTTTTTTTCCTTGCTGTATAAGCATTGACTGATTCTGAAATTGTCATCTCTATTATGTTCAAGATGACCATAGACTTACTATGCTCTCTTCTGAAAATGTGTTTGTTCCTTTCCCATCAAATATTCCATATGAGCACTGTTGGAGCCACCTCCCAAATGATTGCAAAAAAGGATTCTTTGAAATTCCTAGTCCAAGCTTCAAATACTTCAGAGATGGAAGACTGAAGGGGCGGTGACCACTCTAGTTTCTGCAATAACCAATGCCAACATTCTTGAGCCACCAAATAGCCTAACAACAGATGATATGAAGTTTCCATTTCTTGGTTCCATAAGATACATTTGAAAGGTTGAGCGATTCTGAGTAGAGCTAGCCTATCATTGGTCAGTATTCTCCCTTTAAGGGCCAGCCATGCAAAAGCACCTGCCTTTTGTAACCCACAGTCTTTCCAGCAGAAGGAGAATTTCCTTGAAGAATAGGAGGAATCCTGGTTAGATAACTCTTTGAATCCTTCCTTAACTATGTAGGCTCCTGATTTTGAGGGATTCCATATGATCCTGTCTTTAGTGTCTTTGTAGTAAAACATTCTTTGCTTTAGTTCTACCTCTAGTTTCTTTATCTGCTGTTGCAGGGCAGGGAGATGTGAAAAGTCCTTCCATTGAGCTTGGCATTTACCATTTATGTGAATGATAGTGAAGTACTCACTGACTGTATAGCCCCAAACAAATTGCATTATAGTTTTTATGTCTTCTAGTCCCGTAATATTATCTAATGGTGGATAGCTATTCCAGGAATCTTCCCAAAATCTTGTTGATCTTCCATCATGTAGGACCCAAGATAATTTTGGTAGCACAAATGCTCTACATCTTATAAGGAAATTTCACGTCTTGGAGCCATTGGGAGGGTCTAACATTGAGAAGATTCTTTAAAGTTCATGTGAATGTAGATACTTATCTCTAATAATGGAATCCTAAACCAAGGATGTGTCCTCGTATAGTTTCCATACCAACTTAGTTCCCAAGGCAATATTTCTATCTTCAAATTTTGGTATACCCTCTCCCCCATACATCTTAGGAAAGCAAACCTTTTCCCAAGCAAGCAGATGAATTTTGTTTTTTGGATCTTTGTTCCCCTTCCAGAGAAATTTCTTAAGATGGGATTCAAGCTCATCTCTAATCTTGAAAGGCATGGGAAGAACCAACATGATATAGTTGGGAATGGAAGTCAATACAGTTTTGATCAACAAGATTCTTCCAGCTAATGACAGCCAATTGTTTTTCCAGGAGTCCATCTTATTTTTTATGATCGAAAGGATTGAATCCCAATATTGACCCCTATTCACCCCAAATAACATAGGGATACCCAAATATTTACAAGGAAGCTTTGCTGATTTGTAACCAAGGGTACTAGTCGGGTTGTTTGAAAGTAATGGAGAAAAATGAAAAAATAAAACTTTTGACTTGACTTCACTCACTTTTTGGCCAAAAACCGTTGTGTAAGATTGCAAGACTCTATTGATTGCCTTTGCTTCTCTAACTGATGCTTCCGCAAATAGAATTGTGTCATCTGCAAACAAGCAATGTGTGACCACTACTTGTGTTTGAGGGATTAGAATCCCCTTCCAAACCAAATCATCCCTCCTTGCAGCTATCAATCTGCTCAAAGCTTCTGCCATAATGATAAAGAGAGATGGAGATAGGGGATCTCCTTGTCTCACCCCCTGAGAAGAAGAAAAAAAACCTATTGAGTTTCCATTCAAAAGGACTGAGAACTTTGCCCCTGAAATGCATGAGAGAATCCAATTACTCCATAGTTTGGAGAATCCAAACCTAATGAGAACTTGTTGTAAGAAATTCCAATTTACCCTATCATATGCCTTCAACATATCAAGTTTAATCATCATTGCTTCAAGTTTGTGAGTCATGATTGAATGTATCACTTCGTGAACCACTAATTCTCCCTCAGTTGTTTCTCTACCTGGGACAAAGCCTCCCTGTTGTTTGGAAATAATCTTTGGAATAATGTGGGCCAGTCTAATTGAAATGGCCTTTGATATTATCTTATAGATTGTGTTACATAATGAGATAGGCCTGAAATCTATAAAAGATAGGGGATTGGACATCTTAGGGATCAAGACAATTAAAGTCCTAAAAAATTGGCTTGCTGTTAGACGAACCCCAATTATCGAACAAAGCCCCTTACCTTATCCTATCAATTTTTCCTTTCAAATTACATTTTCAGATCTGATATTTCCATTTTAACCTAGCACAAGTTATAGGAATCTAATCGTCATTTTGGGATTACTAGGAGATTTTGCTAGTTACTTTTTGACTCAACATTCTAATTCCAAGGTCAAAATCATTGAGTAGAATACATCAAGGTTTGAGCAAGCTTGGAGGTGTAAAAAACCTAGATCGCTATTGTTAGGGTTCTTAATAAACTTCTTGATCTGTTTTTTAGGCACATGCGAACACATAATAAAATACCATAAGTATCTTATCCTCTCTTGAACAAAATCTCTCAAATGCTGAAGATTAGCTTAAGGATCATTTGAGAAGACTCCAAGGTTCATGAATGTAGGATCACTACGTGTGGACAAGCTTTGTTGGTCGTTGTGATTGTTGTTTCATCAAGGGGCATTTATGGTTACGAAATATTTCATGAAGTGTTTATTGAATGATATGAGATGAAGTTCCTTCCTAAAACTACTGAATAATTGACAAAAAAATGGCAAAAGACAAGGGTTTTGAGAAGTTCTAAGCTATCCTAAGAATGAATGGATGAAGAACGACATAAGCGAAACTCAACTAGTTATAGCATCACCATACACGAAAAACTCTACTAGAACTAGTGTGATCTTCTAAGGATGTTTGGAGATTTTCAAATCACTACTAATCATAGACACCATCAGTTGAATGCATATCAATGATTGACCAATAATCGAACTTAAGCAATTTCAAAGGTTCCAATTGACCATACAAGGCACACTTACAATCAGCAAAAGGCTAGTGGTATGGATAATAAGTTTCACAATACATCAAACGCAACATTCTATCATTCAATCCAAATGCTTAAAATAATACCAAAGATTGACTTGAGAAGATAAAGAACCATGCAATAGACTTCAAGAATTGAATAGAAACACCATAACTTCAATGTTTTATTGATCCAATAGCCAAACAATAACAATCCTTCAAGTCTTTCTCTTGTCACTTAAAATCTCTATCTCTATATTCTAGCACTATTATTCTATTCTCTCTTCTATTTTATTCTTATTCCTATTAACCATTACAAATGAAATGAGTGGAGTTTATATAGGACTCCCAAATACAATGAAGGGTCGAGATTGAATGAAGATCAAGGACCAAGATCGAATGAAGATCAAGGGCCAAGATTTCGCCACCTAAACCCTAATTAGGGTTTGATACAAATGAAAACCCTATCTAGATAATCATCATCAAGAAACAATCAATGAGAAAATAACATGTGCTAGCATGAAAATTGAGGAAGCATCCTCTAATAGGAAAATAGAATGCCAAGTGGGATCATAACAAACTATCTTCTAGAATCTAGTTCCCTTTCTCACGTTCCTTTCTGGCATATTCGATGAATCTAGTCACCATGTCATCTATCTCAGTCATCGGGATCTCAGGCAAAGACTTCAACTGCTCCTCCATGTGCATGACTCCTTCGAAAGCTTTGATGATAGCATTATCCCATTCAGGTTTGTTACATCCCACTTGTGCCCTAGTTGATTTTGTGCAGTATTTATGCCCTGATACGTGTTAACCCTAGTGCATATTTGATATACTTGTAGATATTTAATGTGCCCTAGTTTCATGCTTTAATTGATGGATATGTTCAGATGACTATGCATATGTGAATGATGATAATTATGCTTTCTATGATGATTTGATGGACTTTGATTGATCAATTGATGAAT